>NC_056747.1:1223470878-1223540878 GCF_019279795.1 Protopterus annectens | reverse complement strand
GTTACACACCTCCATGAAGTCCTCTTCACATGCAAGGAAAAGGGGCAATGCCCACATGAAGTACTCAGTTATAGGAGTGTGTTTCTATGCTATTGAGTAAAGGAATGATACCACAGCTGTTCTACATGGAATTAGAAAGTGGGGGACTCCAACTGGTGCACAGGCCATCAGCTGCTCATGAGCATTACCTACAAAAGGCAAGCTGCTGCCTATGCAAAACAGACGTATATCCTACATCTGTCTCAGAGAGAGAGAGAGAGACAGAGAGACAAACAAACAGACAGACAGACAGACACACACACACACACACACACACACACACACACACACACACACACACACACACACACACACACACACACACACACACTGAAAGTGAAGGATTATACCAACTGAACCAAAAAAAAAAAACCAGGTATGTCAAACAATTAAGCATGTAATAGAATGTAGTACGGGATATGTAAATGTGGAAAATAGGAAGTTCAACAAATATTATGCCTCAACACTTGCTGTATTGGTATATTGGTATATTGCTGATCAGAATCTATGGCCATAGCATCTGTGTCTGTCTGCAGTGACATAGAACACAGCTCAAGGCCCTGAGTCACCCCAGGAAAGGATGGCTCACACATGACCACTACTAGAGTGTGTGCTGAACAATACTGACTGTGACACTGCTGGGCCAGCAACTGGGATGTTGCAGATATCCATCATTTTATTGTGAATAGAAATATGATATACATGGTTGTCTCAGAAATGTGATGGACCTACTAAAATACTGCCACAGCTGTGTATGTGTTGAACTGCATGTGATATACTGAGCTCATACCATTCAACTGTCCAGTGTTATGCACACTGATCATATGTGTGCCTCATATGTGTAGTTATTTCATCAAGAGTTGTGTTATATCTGGCAAATAATTGGAAAGCCGTGAACACTGACATTATAACATCACCTTCTCTTTCTTTTGGCTGTTCTCATTAGGGGTCGCCACAGCAGATCATCTGTCTCCATGTCTTACAGTCCTCTGCATCTTGCTCTGTCACACCCAACCACCTGCATGTCCACTATCACCACATACATACACCTTATCTCAGGCCTTCCTCTTTTCCTCTTACCTGGCAGTCTCATCCATTCCCAAATATACTCAGCATACCTCTTCATCACATGTTCAAATCAACATAATCCTGACACTCTCTGGCTTTGTCCCCAAGCTGTCCAACCTGGGCTGACCCCTTAACATACATATTCCTAATCCTGTCTACCCTCGTCACACCCAGTGCAAATCTTAACATCATTAACTCTGCTACATCCAGCTCTAACTCATGCCTTTTTTCAGTGCCAATGTCTCCAACCCATATAACATAGCTGGCCTCCCTAGCCTCTTGTAGACCTTCCCTGTCACTCTTAATGGTACTTGTCTGTCACAGATCATGCCTGACACTCTTCTTCACCACCCACATCCTGCCTGTACTCTCTTCTCCACCTCTCCCCCACACTCACCATTACTCTGAACTGTTGTTCCCAAGTATTTAAACATATCCACCTTTACAAACTGTACTCCCTGCATCCTCACCATTCCTCTATCCTCCCTCCCATTCACACACATACATTCTGTCTTAGTCCTGCTGACCATCATTCCTCCCCTCTCTAGACGATACCTCCACCTCTCCAGGGTCTCCTCAACCTGTTCCCTACTCTCACTACAGACCACAATGTCATCTGCAAACAGCACAGTCTAGGGGGACTCCTGTCTGACATGTCTGTCAACCTTTCCATCACCACTGCAAATAAGAAAGGGCTCATAGCTGATCCCTGATGTACTCCCACCTCCACCTTAAATGCACCTGTCACTCCCAAATCAGAACTCACTGCCATCACTCTAGCCTTGTAAATATCCTGTAGCATTCTTACAGATTCCTCCGCCACTCCTGACCTCCCCGTACAATACCACAACTCCTCTCTAGGCATCCTGTCATATGCTGTCTCTAAGTCCACAAAGACACAAGGCAGCTACTTCCGACCTTCTCTGTATGTCTCCATCAATGCTCTCAGAGCAACCATCACATCTGTACTGCTCTTTCCTGGCATGAAACCATGCTGCTGATCAGTAATCCTCACCTCCTTCTTAACCTAGGTTCCACCACCCTTTACCATTACCTCATGCTGTGACTGATCAGTGTTATCCCTCTGTAGTTACTACAGCTCTGCACACCACCCTTATTCTCATAATCAGTACCCAAACACATTTTATCCACTCCTCACGCATCCTCTTACTTTCCAAGATTACAGTAAACAACCCAGTTAAAAAGACTACTGCCATTTCTTCTAAACACCTCCATGCTTCCACAGGTATGTCATCTGGACCAATAGCCTTTCCATTTTTAAACCTCTTCATAGCTATCCTTACTTCCTCCATGATAATCTGTTGCACTTCCTGATTCACCATACGCACATCATCCAACCTTCTCTCTCGCTCTCTCATTCTCTTCATTCAACAGACCATCAAAGTACTATTTCCCCTGCACTACACACTCTCCTCACTTGTGAGTACATTTCCACCATTATCCTTTATCACCCTTATTTGCTGCACATCCTTCTTAGCTATGTGCCTCTGTCTAGCCAGTTGGTACAGGTCCTATTCTCCATCCTTGGTGTCCAACATTACATACAACCCTTCAGATGCCCCATCCTCAACCTTTACAACCACTCTCTTTGCCATGCACCTCATCTCCTTATTCTCCTCTCTACTTTCTTCATCTGTCTGACAATCCCACTTCTCCTTCACCAACCTCTTTCTCTGTGTACTCCCCTGTACTTCCTCATTCCACCACCAGGTCTCCTTGTCCTCCTTCCTCTGTGCAGATGTCACACCAAGCCCCGTTCTACTCATCTCCCTTACTAGCTCAGATGTAGTTACCCAGATATTTGCTAACTCTTTACTACACCCACTACCTGTCTTAACTCTTCCCTGAACTCAACCTTACAATCACCCTTTCTCAGTATCCACCATTTGATCTGTGGTACTGCCCTCACACCCCCTCCCCATCTTGATCATCAACATCATCCTACAGACCAGCATTTCATGCTGCCTAACTACACTTTCCCCTGTCACCACTTTACAGTTTCCAGTCCCCTTCAAACAGGCCCACCTGCATAGGAGATAATCCACCTGTGTGCATCTTCCTCCACTCTTGTATGTCACCCTATGCCCCTTGGTCTGGTAAAACTACATATTCACCACAGCAATGCCCAACCTCTATTGCAAACTCCACCACCATCTCACCTTCTGCATTCCTTTGCTTAACACCATACCTACCCATCACTTTTGCATCCCCTCTGTCCCCTTCACCAACATGCCCACTGAAATCTCCTCCAATCATCACTCTCTCACCCGTGGGCACAGTCATCACCACTTCATCCAACCACTCCAAAGTATGTCTGTCCCATCAATCACACACGCAATTAAAGGAACATATGCACTAACATCTGTCATCATTACACCATCAATTCCCAGCCTCCTAAACATCACTCTTCCCGACACTCTTATCACCTCCACAAACACTCTTGGCATAATGTTCCTTCATGTTAACCCCTACACCATTTCTCCTCCCATACACACCATGATAAAACTATCTGTACCTAATGCTGATATGCACAGCCGTACACCCCTTCCATCTGGTCTCTGGCACACACAATATATCCACATTTCCTCTGTCCATCATATCCGCTAGCTCTGCCCCATACCAGTCATACTCACAACATTAACAGTTCCTACTCTCACTACCACACTCCTAGCCTTTCTCCTCTCTGCCTGCCATATGAGTGTCAAACATCCTCCAGGGTATGTCTGTGAATGCAAAGGCTACTGTACTATCAAATGATGTACATGTGTTGCAGCAGTATGAAGAAAGTGTCACTAATTTTGGCCCATAGCCCACCATGAATGTGTGATGTCCTCCAGATGTCCTGCCCTAACAGGTTGACGTGAATGACTGAGCAGCAAGAGTGTAATCACAGTGTGCCATACTGACATGGAACAGAAATGTATAGCAGGTATTACCTGTGCATATGTATGTATGGGTAGGTGTACCTACCTGCCTCATAATAACTGACATGGGATGCAAAACATCAGGTAAATAAGCTGTACATGTTGTACACGTGTAATCTTAGTTTGTGTGCATCCACCAGATTTACACTTCTACAGCTAATGGTTGTTGCATTGCCCTGACACAGGCATGGGTACTAGAATAAGCATGGGTATCACGTTGACACTGGAGAGGTGTCCAACTGTGTTATGACCTTGTGACTATGCCTACAACAAACAGATATATGACCACCCACATAGCTGTATGGCCTCAGCAATACCTTACTTGTAAAACCTGTCTTCACTAATGTAGAGTAATCCCCTTTGCTGGACAGCAGCAATGCACAAAGCACATAATGGGATGCTATATTGGCTGTACAGGGCAAAGTAAGATCATGCACTAACTGGGCAGCATGTCAACCTTTGTTTGAATGAGCATATTAAGTCACAGGTGGATTACTGTAAGGCTAACTATGAATACAAATTGGACACATCCAATAAGGGCAACCACAAGGCCATCTTCACATATGTCTGCAGTCTCAGAGGCAACAACCCAACCCACCCTGTAATGGTGGTCAATCACACCACATACACACACACACCATAGTTACAGCCAAACTGCTGCAGACAGGTTTAGGGCAAACATCACCACCCTGCCTCACCATCAGTATAGGTGGATATGCACAGCACATGCACCCCTCCCCTCATCATCATGGATCAGATGCAAACTGCCTAATCAAAGTTAACAAAAGCAAGTCCCCTTGGGGCCTGATAACATCCCTGTCTGAATCCTATATGAACCCAGGCATATGCTTCCAGCTCCATTACACACTGTAAGCAAGCAAAGCACCATTGAAATCCCATCTGCAAGGAACACGGCCACTGTCACCCTCTACACAAATGTCAATGATGAATGGTGGCTTATGCAATGTACTGGCCCTCATTGGGGGAACATGACACATCAGGACAAGGAGTACAATGCACTTCCATAAAGTGCTGCTAGGTACAGGGGTATGATGTGTTTGTAAGTGGTGGCTAACGATAGGCAATATTCATGTGCTGGCTCTGTAAAGAACTCTGGGCAATGTCTGATGTTCTGTGATGTGTCTCTCTGTTTATGTCTTCCAGGTGCCATGCAGATGCAACCCATATACACTGCTGTGGAGTCAGCAGCCATCACGGAAGCTGTAATAACACACTATGCTGTTTTCTTTTGGCCGTAGCCGGCAAAATCTGTGGAAGCGGACTGCCCTGTGGAATGATCTTGTTAACATAGTGAACATCTTGGGCCACCATGGATGAACATATGATCAGGTCAGGCATAGAGCAACTGACCTGATACATCATGCCCAGCAAAGAGATGCTGTGGTAGCGAGGGACCATACTGCTACTGGTGGGGGTCCAGCCACACAGGCCCCACTTATGGCAGCAGAGGAGCTCCTTGCCAACCTTGGGGTTGCCCCCACACAACATCAAACACATGAAACACCAGTCATGGAGGTGGGTGGCACCCAGGCAACAGGTGAGGATCGTGCAGGTAAGGCCAAAGCACACATCAATGTAATGAGGTAGCAGTGAAACTGTCTTCTATAGAGTCTCTAGATGGATATGTCACTGCAAAATGGATTAGTGGGTGGGGTTTAGTAATGCACACAAGTGCACATCTATGGTGAAGGACAGCAAATTGTGTAATATCATAGTGTGTACTGTACCTGTACAAAAACATAGCATTCATGTTGTACTAATGCCATATGTGAATCTGTTGACAATACCTCTCCCCCACATCTACATAGGTCCCTCTGGTCTGCACGTGGGACAGCAGCCTGAAGCCGGTAAGTATGGGATTTTCCTGTTGTGGTTCACCAGTACCCCAGGCATGTTAAGGTCATGCATGGGACCATGCACACAACTGTTACACTCAGCCAATGGGCAATATCTGCATGTTCAGTTGTGGTGGTGTTTACTGCATTGCATCACGGTGGTCATCACAGGAGCCTATTTGCAGGAGATGTCACATATCTGTAGCATACGTCACAACCTGTCATTGCAGGACATCTGGCAAAGACTGACAAAATGGGCAGACAAAGGCCAAAAACTAGGGTCATATTATATAAATTAGTGTTATACAGTGCATATAAATGGTTAACACACATGTTAGAATGCCAGGTATTTGTGATATACAAAATTGAGAGCACAATAGACAATTTTAAATTCCTGCCAACCTGTTATGTGACCTATAACCTGTACAATTCAATGGTAAAGCAAACAAATCTGTTATGGGAACAATTATGACACATAACAATCATACAACAACCTAGATGCATATGTGTGCACAGGCTGAAGCTAATACTATGTTGATGCAGCTTTTGATATAACTACAGCATTACGTCTTATTGGGTACACACCTGCCATCAATTACAGAGACTTTTTGCCATGGTACACATAGAGCTGATGAGGCTGCTAAGGGACTGCATTTTGAGATGTATCAGCCTGGAGAAGGGTACCAAAACATTTCCACAGCATTGTATATACCATGGAACACAGTGCAGACAGTCATCAAAAGATGGTGAAAATATGGGGCTACAGTGACATTGTGAAGGAGTGGACATCCCTCTAAATTCCATGAGAATATAACACCAAAACTGGCCAGGGAGGCTGCCAGGATCCCTACAGCAACAGTGAAGGAGTAGCAGGAATCTCCGGCAAGTACTGGGTGTGTACTATATATGACAGCAATCTTCCATGGTCTCCATACGTCTTGCCTATAGGGTAGGGTTGGAAGATGGCAGAAGTTCCTCACACCAAACTATATCTAGGCCTGGAGAAAGTCTGAAAGCAATACATCAGGTCTCCAAAAAGCAAGTTTGAAAATGTGTTATGGTCATATGGGACCAAGGTTGAACTCTTTGGCCACAATTCTGAAAGGTTTGTATGGCACAATAACACCACTGTGCATCACCACAACAACAATACCCCCATGGTGAAGCATGGTGATGGCAGTGTCCTGCTTTGGGGTTGCTGTTACCAAGCTGGAACTGGCTATAGGCAAGTTAGAGGGGATTATGAACAGTTCCAAACACTGGTCCCTTGTGGCTTCAATCCTTCTGGTGTCTGCCACATAGCTGTGGATGGAGAGGAATTCCACCTTTCCACACAACAATGGCCCAAACCATACATCCAAATCAACCAAAGGATGGAATCACCAGAACACATGCAATGTTCTTCACTGGCTCAGCCAGAGCCCACACCTACATCCAATATAAAATATGCATGGTGACCTAAAGAGAGGAGTGCACAGGTAATGCCCTTGCAATCTGACATGAGGTGTTTTGCAAGGGAGAGTCTACAAACATTGGCAAGTCAAGATGTGCCATGCTGATAGACACCTTCCCAAGAGGACTGAATGCTGTGATGAAATCAAAATGTGCTTTAACAGAGTATTACTTTAAGGGTGTGCACACTCATGTAACCAGTCTATTGTACCTATTGAATTTACCATATGTTACCCGTGACTGATGTGCATGTTCTTCAGTTGGATTGCACAGGTTGTATGTCATATGAAATGAGGGAAAAGTTATGACCTGATTTCTGAGGTCTCATGTGATATATCACAAAATCCTGGCATGTTAACAGGGGTGTGTACACTTACTATATCCACTGTAAACTTGGAAAGTTGTTTGAGTAACCGCCTTTGTTTTAACATACATGTACTGCAGGTTATGCGGTCTGCACCTCAAATTATGACATCAATCAGTGGCACCATTCTACAGGTCATCCCAGTAATGTATCAGACAAGCACAGGAGTTATGGGGAACAGATCAAAAATATGAGCCAGACATCTAGACATTCATCAAAACTCTGTTCAGTTAGAAGCTATGTTCTGTAGAAGTTGCCACAGTGCTATACAGGTGAACAGCAATAATGTTTACATGGGTGCAGTGTATGCTAGGTGAAGGCCCATCACCTGCTAATACTACTCACATATCCCAGAGGTGTATATTAGTAGTAACAGTAAGTGGAGAGGGCTGCACTGCATGATGCTGAGGGTCTGTCCAGACTGTGTATGCTATTGTCTGTGTGTTGTGAATGTCTCCAGTTGGCTAATGTGAGGTCTGTGTAATGCCTTTGGGGTATCTCACCTTCTGTGTTTTTGTGTGTGTGTGTGTGTGTGTGTGTGTGTGTGTGTGTGTGTGTGTGTGTGTGTGTGTGTGTGTGTGTGCGTGTGTGTGTGTATATATATATACCAGCAAACCTTATGGTGCGGGTAGTAATTTACATATGTCATTTTTTCCGCACAGGTGGACATGGTGGCAGTGGTCCCTCCCGCTCTGATCCTGATGTCAGTGTCTCTGCAGACTCTGACCATGATGACGCTCCTATTGAGGCACAGGTGGGGTTCTCAGGGGCTGAATCTTTGCCATCAGTTGGGATCCCACTGTTGTCAACCCCATCCCCGCACACAGTCACAATGCCCACACATACCCTGTCACCAGTGGCCAAAGATAATGGACAGTTGGTGGGTGGTGACATGGAACAGGTTAGTGTGGTGACTATGGCAAGTGAAGGTGCAGGCACTAGCCATAGCCAGAGTGCTGGCGAGGTCCCACACAGACAGATGGGTAGGGGTGCTCAGAGGAGGATTGCAGCCTGTCATGCCCCTGTTGCAAGTACCACAGCAGCAGCCACCAGCCACATGTTTTGGTCCATCATGGAGGCACAGGCACGTAATGAATGTAACATCAAACATATATGCAGGATCATGGATGAGCACATCCCTGGTGTCCATGGCGATAATCGTGAACTCCCTGCGGCCACCCGTAAGTGTACTGAGGTGAAGCATAGACGGTGGGGGTGAGACCTTGGCACTCCTTGACCATGGAATATCTGTGCTTGAGTGTTTGGCAGGGGATGGCCAGCAGCCACATGGATGTAAGGCAGTACCACAATCAGCTGAGGGTCTAAGTGGCCATGCATCACATTCTTGTACTAGCAGTACCACCAACACTACTGAAGTGGGTGTGCTGTCCATGCAACAACACAGCAAGCGATGGGCAAGTGGTCCTGGCCAGTTCCAACTGAGATGCAGATCGAGCAGACAGCAGTTACCATCGGGGAGTAGTACTGCATCCAGACTTGGCCCTGGTGGTGCCGCTGAGACCCCTGGCAGGAACACCTGTATGTATCTTATTAGCCAGGATGCATTACTGCTATTAGTACTACTGACTGAATGTAGTCTAACATGCTGTATTCCATTAGTAACACAAACAGAATACAGCATGTCAGACTACATTCAGTCAACAACATGCATCCTGACTAATAAGGTACATACAGGTGTATGTACCTTATTAGCCAGGATGCATTATTGCTGTTAGTACCACTGACTGAATGTAGTCTGACATGCTGTATTCTATTTGTGTCTGCAGGCTGCGGCCCTGCAGACATTCCCAAGAGGCAGTATGGTAGAGTGGAAATACACCGACTGTGTCATAGGCAAGGTACAGCTTTATATGTTCATGTACCAGGTGTGTATGCATGCAACAGTGTGTGAGGGACACTGTTGTCAGACAGTGTGACCTTGCATACAAACCCTTGTCACAGACAGGTAACCTTCAGACACGTCAGCTCAGTGTTGTGTAGTACCACAGGCTCAAACATACAGAACAGGTTACTGCAGTACTGTCAGCAGGACCCTCACAAGCATAGCCATTACATTAACTGCAACAAATTCACTTGTCAACACCTGGTGGCCCTGCCATTTCTTTCCCATACACTCAACCCTGATGCAGGTGATGAGGGCATGCATGGTACTGTATATGACAGGTTTGTGGTATGTATTCCTGAGTTCACTAGGTGGAACAGGGAGACAAAATTGTATATCCTTTGCATACACACAGTAAGGACTGACACAGGGGATGTGCACACAGTAACATAAACACAATTGGAATAGACATTTATGTAAACCTACATTTCCACCTTGATGTACTGTACTACTACATACACATGACATGCCCCACATAGATTATATGCATGGGACATAACACACCACCTCTTACAATGCATAATATTCTGAATGCCTTCATGGATGGTGAGATAACCCACCAGAAATAGGATGTGGATTCATGTATTGCTCCTACAAGCCTGGACAAGTGATAGTGTAGCAGATGTCATATCAGCATGATGTTTCAGTCAGGTATAATGCCTGATGCTGGCATGTGTGTTACTACACTCAGTGTGGTTGATTTGGCAACAATATCACATACATGGGCATTGGTAAGGGACACAGACCACATATAGTTTGCAAACATCTGCGCAAACATCTGGATATTCCATAGACATCTGTACAGAGGAGTGGTATGGTGTGCATAATGGTTTAACACGCTGCATGTGAGGCAGATGCTGTTACCATGCTGTATAAAGTAATGGCATAGGGAGGTGGTAAACAGGCGTGGATGGTACACAAGTCAAAATGGTATAAGCCAAATGGGATATGATCGTCACCCAAAGGCAGGCAAGCAGACACACACACACACACACACACACACACACACACACACACACACACACACACACACACACACACACACACAGTAGCCAGTATTGAGAGTAGAACCCTTGCCTATCTAGTTATTTCTACTATAGTGTTACAGTTATCACACACTCACACATTTGTCAGTATTGAGATTAGAACCCCTGCCTATCTAGTTATTTCTACTGTAGTGTTATCCAGTTATTGCACACAAACTGCAGACCTTACTGGGCTGACAATTGGCCAAAGGTGTTGATAACTGCACAGCTGAGGTAAACTGTTACAGGTGCCAGACAGTCTGCCTTCAGTTTTCCCTTAGATCTTGCTAGTTCTTTCTCTCCTGCACATCAAATAGCCCAATAGCTTTGCACTTCAACACATTTTTTATCAGTTATTCTAGCACACCTGAGAGCTATCAGCAGTAGTTGTTCACCATGGAATTAGCTCCAGTACTTAGTAGTTATAACCACCCCTCCTGGCATGATTAAAGTGCAGTTATCTGTGCGTTTGCCCTTTAACCTGGTGCACTTGGGCATCCTGAGGCACTGTTGCAACTGCCTCATGTACACAGACAACCATCTCCTCTAAACTCCCAACACTCAGACTTGTGAGAGATACCCTATATCACCGAATTGGAAGATATGCACTTTCCAATGAAGACTGGACTAGCTGGTCAAGAGGAGAAGGGTCAACACCTGCAACACACCAGAAGGAACACATACCCCTTCAGAACACTCACTATCACAGCGCTGACATATAAACAATAACCACACACCAACCTTCACAGAGGCATTCAATAGACATTTAAGCAAACAGCTGAGACCACCAAGACAGACACCAACTCAGCCACCACAACACAGCACAAACCACACGACACATATCTCACCTACACAGTGTGCCCCTCAACCTAACCCCCAAAGGCCAACCACCTTGCCTGATACAGTAATCATAGGTGAATCAATAGTGAGGCACACAGAAGTCCCACTCACTAAGTTGAACATGGAGGATGTAGCAGTCAGCTGTCTATCAGGTTCCAGAATCCAATACATAACACACCCAGTGAGGTCACTCCACAACAAGTACAAGTATCACTCTGTCATTGTCCATGTGTGTGAATGACCTGAGATGCACCTCCATGGACTATATGAAAAGAGACATGGGGGATCTCTCAGATTAAGTGGGCCAGGCAGGTATAACAGTAGCCCTGGGCAGTATACTACTGTCACCCAGAATGATACTGCAGTACAAACAACAAATGATTGACTTCAACAATTGGTTTAAGTGTCTGGTGTCACTGTCATGGGATCCAGAATCTGTCTGCTTGGGACGACATGAGTGACAGACTGCGATGGCTTACCAAAGATGTCCTGCATCTGTCACTCCTGGGTTTCCAGGTATTGGCTAAGTGTCCTGCCACCCCTATAGTACCTTTTAATGCGGTGTTCCAAATCAAATTACCACCGAACAGTTATACATATATGTAGAGGGTCATGCTGCTCAACACTAGACATCTACATCTCAAGATGCAGCCACTCGAAGCACTCATCAAAATGGAGAACATTGACATTGTGCTGTAACAGAGACCTGGTTTAAAGCAGCAGACAGCACCCCTGAACTACCAGCCTATAACTCATTCCACACCTGTCAGCCCCAAAACATGAACCACAGCTACAAAGGCAGTGGTGTCTCCATAGTAACAGCAGATATGCACACATCCAGAGTAGTATCACAGCATATGGCATCTGAGATACTTCAGGTACAACTGACATTGGGTAATACTGCAATCCAGGTCATAGCCTGCTACAGGACCACATCCATGTCCCTAGACTCTTAATCCACATTCCTCAACACCCTGGAAACTATCCAGGTCTAACCCAACACTCTCATACTAGGAGAGTTCAACTACCCCTCCATCAACTGGGTAAGATACTCAAGCACCAATTCACTGACCCAGTGCTTCCTGGAATTCATCAGTTCCAATGCCCTGAACCAGCTCATTCTGACACCCAGTAGAGGAAGCAACATCCTTGACCTGTGTTGATTACTAACATATGGGGCCATTGTCTGACAAACAGTAGTCAATCGCTACCTGGTCAGATCCAACATAGAGTAATCACAACAGAAATCAACATCTCTCCCACACCTCCCGCAAAGGTAATCACCTTGAAAAACTTCTCCAAAGCTGACTTTGGACTCATAATAACAGAGGTGGCTAACTTCACAGCACCCATGCCGATGGAAATACCTGCATGACTGACAAATCATACATTAATGCACTGTACAAACATGTACAATAATGCATGGAACTAGTCATACTCAACAGAACCATGACACTCTCCTCCAAACACTGGAGGCCAATTTGGTCATCCTCTGCCTTTAATAACCTGTTGCAACAGATGGAAGAAACTGTTGCAGAAAATGGTGGAGTCACAAGAGTGGTGAAACTATCTTATTAGCCTCAACAACAACTTGAAATCCCTCATGAAATCATCTACAGCCACCTATGACAGCAGAATTGCAGCAGACACTGACAACAATCACACATCCTTTGTTAGTTATATCAAGAACCTTCATGCCAATACCCAGAAGTGCTCTGAGTTACTGCACAATTCTGCCTCCTATACTGAACCAATTGATATTGTCAACATTCTTGCCAATGCATTCAATGTCAGCTTTACCCCTCTCTCCCCCCTAGGGGAACAATCATAATGCCAGAAGAATGCCAGGCACCCAGGACTACTGCCACCAGGTTACACCTGCATTGTCCACGGGCAAGAACACTACTTCCATGGGACCCCATATTATCCCTGGCTGTGTTCTACATGAAATACAAAGATACCCGGCACCACATTTGTGTGCCCTGTTCAGTCACAGTCTCACATCAGGCTTTGTCCCTCTCAAATGGTGAGTCATCCCTCTCCATAAAGGTGTGGCAACTGCAGACCCTGGGAATTATCAGTCTAGTAGCCTGAAGAGTCTGATGTGTACAGCAATGGAGCACATCATCAGGGACCTGATCAATAAACATATAGGTAATCTCCTAACTCTGGACCCCACACAGGGAGATCGTGCCTGCTCAGCCTGGTTGATGACTTTGAGTCAGTCACCAGGGCTGTGTATGACAGTAAGGCACTGCATACAGCTTACAGCAATCTGGCAAAGGCTCTTGATACCATTCCTCAGTCAGGAATTATGGATGAACCCACCAACCTAGGCATCAACCCCTATATCACTAGGGGTAACTGCAAATTGGCTCACAGACAGAACACAGTGTGAAAGTAGCAAGCTCCAAGTCAGACTAGCAGCCAGTCATGAGTGGAGTCCCAGAGGGATCAGTCCTGGGTACTCTCCTGTTCAGCATGTACTTCCCAGGAGTCCAGGCCAACAAAAAAGAACTCTGTCTGACCAAGTTCACAGACAACTGCAAGCTGGGAGCCATCATTAACTCCACAAGTGATGCAGACATCCTACAGACAGGCCACACTGAGACCACTGACAGGTGTGGAAACCATGGCCTGAAGCTTAACACCACAAAATGCATCAGCTCCTTTGGTAAAATCTCAGTTCCCACTAAGTACCACATCGATGGGAGCCCACTGAATACTGTGGGCATTATAAGAAATCTGGAGCCACCTGTCCTTTAACCACCACATTGCCAATGTGGTCAGGAAATCCTTCTTTGTGGCACATCTCATTACCAAGGGTTTTGCATCCAAGAAGACGGAGGTCATTGTCTCTGTGTACTCTTCCCTCATTAGACCAGTCATGAAGTATAATGGCCCATTTGGCATGTACATTACTAGACACCTGCAACAGCTGGAGAGGCCACAGTAGTAACTCACAATGAGGATTCTAGGCATTAAACACATGTCCTACACAAACAAACTCAAAAGACTCCAGCTATTCTCTGCCTCATATCACCTATGTAGAGGCGATCACTGCTTAACTTGCAAAGCCATTTCTGACCCAGCTCTTTTACAAATGATCCATCTAAAGGCATCCCAATCTCTGCAACACACACTGCAGGGACCTCAACCTCATTACCGCAATCAACACAACATGCTGAAGGGACAGGTTCCTAACCCAGAGACTGCACATGCCCTGGAATAGACTTCCCATGCATGTCAAGCAAAGCACCTGAATGACCCTGTTCCAGAGAGATCTTGATGAGTGGATGGGTAATAAAAAGTTCATTCCAGGGATCACACCAGTGGCTCTACCTGATGGGGTTACTGGGAACTAATATTGTGTGGCACAATGGCAAGGCACTTCTATGGACTAGGCTTGTAATGGCTCCAGGCAATTAGCCCAGTACACACCTATGAACCTATAAGGGGAGTGGCATTGACATGACTGATACAGTAGGCCAGTGGGTGGGTAACTTATCCAAATACTTCTTCCTACAAACATACACAATTACATGCACACTTATACACCCACACACACATTTCCCAGATCTGATAGTAGAACCCTTGTCTATCTAGTTATTTGTACTATAGTGTTACACAAATTTTGCATGCACTACAGAGCTTATTGGGCTGACAAATGGCCAACGGTGCTGATAAGCGGAATGACATCAGCAGGACTGATGAAGTAGGGCAGTAGGTGGAGACTTATCAAAATACTTCTTACAAACATACACATACGCACACACACACATGCACACACACACACACACACACACACACACACACACACACACACACACACACACACACAAACACATTTGTCAGATCTGAGAGTAGAACCCCTGCTTATTTAGTCATTTGAATTATAGTGTTACACAGTTATCACACGTGCTACATAACTTACTGGGCTGACAATTGGCCAAAGATGCTGATAAAAAGAATGACATCAGCAGGAGTAATACAGTAGGGCAGTGGTTGGGAGACTTATTAAAATACTTCTTCTTACAAACATACACACACACACTCATTTGCCAGACCTGAGATTAGAACCCCAGTCTAGCTATCAATTTGTACTATTGTGTTATGTAGTTATCACACACGCTAAAGAGCTTACTGGGCTGACAACTGGCCAAAGGTGCTGATAAAGGGAATGACATCCACAGGAGTGATGAAGTGGAGTACTGGGAAGTGTTGTGGGTGGGAATGGCCTAAACGGTTTCACCTACAAACAAAACACACACACACACACACACACACACACACACACACACACACACACACACACACACACACACACACACACACACTCTCACTCTCACATACACAACTGTCACACACACACACACACACACACACACACACACACACACACACACACACACACACACACAGTTGCCAGTATTGAGATTAGAACCCCTACCTATCTAGTTATTTTCACTACAGTGTTACAGAGTTATCGCACATGCTACAGAGCTTATAGGGGTGATCAGTGTCCAGTGGTAATTCTAAGGTGAATGAAAGCATCATATCTTGTGAAGCAGGGCAATGTGAAGTGTACTGAGTGAGAAGAGTCTCCTAATACTTGGACCTATGGAGACACACACAAGCAGGTGATGTGATATTATAAACTCAACCTCAGTAATGTTACACAATGGGGATCACCTTTTATGCGGGCATGTGCGACTGTTTACAACTGTTATGCCACTGTCCACAGCAAGACATCACTGCATGCCATTCAGGATATCCGTGTGTGTGACTCACTCTGTCTGTGTCCCTCTGTGTCTCTCTCTCTCTCTCTCTGTATCACTGTTGGTCTCTCAGTTTCCCACATCTATGTGTGTGTATGCTTGACATATGTCATTTGTTGCCCATATATATGTGTGTATCTCACTCAACAGATGCATATATATATATATATATATATATATATATATATATATATATATATATATATATATATATCACATATGGGCCACCTACAGCTAGCTGAGGGTAATCTTGTTTGATGTGTGTGTGTATGTGTGTGTGTGGGGACAGTTGAGGTGTACATAGCTGTCTGTATGCACAGACATATATACACAATACAGTCATATATTCCGATGTGGGTTCCAACATGTCCTGTGATTCTCTAAGTGTAGGAACATGCCCAGTGTGACCTTCTATAATTATGGTGGAACTCCATTCCAGAGATAAGTGTACTTCAGTCCAGGGTTTTGTATGCTACATCCATACCTCTTGGGTGCACACAGGACTTTCCTCAGGGTACTTGTTATGTTTAGCAGTCATTTTTTTGACATATCTGTAGTCTGAAACTGCAATGTATTGTGTTATTACCTAGTGCCAAACATCCTCAGATCATCACAGTGCTTTACCAGAGGAATAGTACTTGTATAATGCATAGACCAATATTATGAGGGCAGCTATGTAAATTCTTGCCCAGTAAGGCCATTTGTGAGGTGCGGCTATAGCCAGTGTAGTAATGAAACACAGCTGTGTGAACAGTCCAACAACCTGGTGATATACTGGCTGGGGATCTCCTGCTTGTGTGGTATCTTTCTAACCTGAGATGTCATATCCTTGTGTGTGCATACCTCTGACCTGTACATTTTTGGCAGGCTGTTCAGGTGTTTGGCTAGAGGTTTCATCCTTTCTATGTAAACTTGTGTTTTTATGGCAAGTTAGTTACATATAATTGAAGTGTGACGCTACAAAATAATACAGACATTACTGTTTCCGAATAAATAACCTTCAAACAATTCCCAGTACTGCAAACCCGTCATCTCACCAACTTTCTCAGTAAGTAAGGGCAATATTTACAACACATGCCTATCATTGTGCCTTTGTTCCACTTTTTCTTTCTGCCCTTGTCCAGACATCTTGCTGTCAGAGGTTGAGAGTTATGGGTGTGGGTACAGAGTGCATTCAACTGTGCAGGCATGTCCATTATTTGTAAAAGCAAACATAAGAAAAAGGATTATTGAGAATGACCACTGGCAACAGAACCACACAGCATTTATATTCACAAAAGTCTTGGCACCTCTGCTACACATCCTTCAAGATGTCAGCAATATGTGTAGCATGTTCCACATAGCACTGGGACTTCCAGGTATGTCAGTGGCAGAGCAGTGAGTGTCACTGACATGCATAACAGTTGGCACTGCAGTTATCTGCACATGGCTCTGTCAAAGGCAGCACTGCACCTAGGACAGTACAAGACAACTGCCAGGAGAATATGGTGGCCAGATCCAGACATAATTAACCACATATACACATAGGCCATTGACCCCTGCATATTGTGGACAGGCAACTTGTTTTCATGTGTTGAGATGAAGAAATTGGAAGTCGAACCACCACGTATGAATCCAAATCTTTATTTTAACAGGAAATGAAGCACTTTATGCATCAAAAAACGCTTCACAATTAACTGACTCATAAAGTGAACCACAAACAAAAACAAAAACAAATTTCCTCAGCTAAAATGGGCATCATGCTGAGATAGCATAGACCAACGCTATCTCAAATATATAAATAATATAATATAATATAATAATATATATATATATTTTATGATTATGTTGTTAACAATATACATCATCAGACAATACATAAATAAGTAAAACTTGTAATAATGATTTAAACAGCCTAGTAATATCTAATCGTCTAATTACTAATGAGTTACATCTCCCACAAGCATGGGTCCCCATTCCACTTTTTATTTATTTCAGTCAACAAGCTTTCTAAACAATGATGTGGTAAGTCCACCTTTCCCAAAACCTATAATATAAAAGAACTTTGTGGTAGGCTTGGTGGGGAAACAAACAAGAAGTTTCCCAATTATATACTGCCAAATTGGCATAGGTAGGCCAGGGAGGCCCAAGCAACCCATATAAAAGGAGTCATTAGGAGTCAAGTAGTCATTAGTCAATACTATTTCCACATAGTCCTTCGTATTCATCAATACTAGGCCACCCCCCTTGTCTGCTGGCCTAATAGTAACATTCGTGTTCCTAACTAATGCATTAATAGATGCCCATTCTTCTTTAGTAACATTATGAAAGACAGAAAAGGAATTATTACTCTGATTAACATAATATTTATATAACTCGTCTCAACAAGCCTGAAACAAAGACACTTTTCCTTTTAAAACATTCATATTTAAATTCAGTATTAGTATTCTGTCGCCCTTTCTTAAAAAACAATTTAACAGTTATTGATATACAGCAAAATGCTCTTAAATCAATCAATACATCCTGAATTATTGCTTGCTGACCTGTGCAGGTATAGATGATTATTATTTGAGTATGTTATAATCTGTAAGCTGTAAGCAAGATAAATTAAAAAAAAAAAAATCAATTAGTCAGTCAGTCGTCTTCTTCTCTCTTGATGTCTGACAGTTTTCGACTCTTCTAAGCTCGCGATCTTCTCCTCCTCTTCTCTCTCTTTCTCTCAGATCTCTTTGCGGTAAAAAAAGGTGGTAAAGGTAAAAGACTCAATGTTCTTTTGTTGAGTCTTGGTTTGTTGTTGATTCAAAGCCATTTGATTTGGTTAAGTGGTGTGTTATTCAGTGGAGTATTCAAAAAGATGCGGTGTATGTATGAAGATTATATTATATCATCAGTTTGGTAGCCAATAGTCTTGTGGGTGAACATTGGAAGGCTGATGGAATGCTGCTCATCTGCATTCTATCTGTCTGTCTGTGTGTGTCCCTTTCCCTGAGTGTTTTTATTTGGCCAAAACAAACACTTCGGCCTCGTTCGCCGTTAAATTGTGATCTCTCTGGGTGATTTTCTTCTCTTTTTTTGTTTTACTTTCTTCTGTTCTACTCTAATAAAGCAAAGACCTGGCAAAATAAAATTTATCCCTTTAAATCTATTCACAATGTCTTTGTCTATACACAATCAGTTTTCCATTAGTAATCATAGTCAATCGATAGTTCATTCTCTATTCAAAGAGATAGTTCATTAGCTGAAAGATAGAGATAGCAAGCTGAGATCTAGATTTAGCTTTTGTGACGGTGACTGTAAGAGGGCATGCAAAGAACCCAAACCTCATAGGGTCTAGGGACCACCTTGAAGTGGGGACCAGGTTTCATGCGTCGGGCGCTGCTTTATTAAATGAGCTGAGATAATTAAATGAAACAATTTATAGAGATTATTCTCCCTAAATTATATGAAGAATTAAGTTTCTGATGACAATATATTGGTAGATGTTTCATGTATGAGTGGTGGGAGTAGTATTTTCTGGTTTGAGTTGTTTGTTCCACTTATAGTTAGGTTTTCTTTTTCTCCGAAGTCAAGTTCTAATGACAAACCTTCCAATATAGTTGTACAAAAGGCAGACCTCAGACGAAATAAACTGGCAAAAAAAAGAACCTGTCCCCTCCAAAGGTGACTCAAAACAGAAAAAAAAAAAGACGATGAAGAAAAAGGAAGCAAAAAAAAATCCACATGAGATGAAATCCAGGAAGTTTAGGAATGAGAATGAATCCAAGGCATTCTTTCTTCAGATTACTTTTACACACACTCTACCATCCTTTTATACAAGTCTTATTAATTTAAATTCATCAATTATTCAATTAAAATCAAATAATTGAATTATGTTTATGAATTATGAATGAATGTTTTCATGTGTATTGGTACAGCCCTGCTAATGTGTGCTATGCTATTTCCATGCAAACATATATGCTACTGCATTTGTGTGGGTATATGGGGGGACACACCTGTCCACTGTACACATTTGCACAGACTGTGCTGGTATTTGCTTTACATTTTGGTTCCATTTACCATATTATTGTGTCCTGTCTTGGGGACTGGAGGCATATCAGTAAAGAGCCCAGGTCAGGTTGCACAGGCATACATTTGAGTTTCAGACTTCTTACCCTTCATAGCCTTACTGAAACTGCAGGGCCTGCTGTGCTATCATTGTGTGAGTCTGTAGGAGGTTAAATCAACATTGCCACCATTTGTGTGCCTTTATCAGACATTCCTCTGTGGTTTTATACCACTGACTTGCTATGTGGGTGTGAGGGTTGGTTATGGGATTCCACCCTGACATCCATGCTTGTGACCTATGACCCCCCCCCAATTAGTTGTCCCCACACCTATACTGTAGTGGGGAGGCAAGTTTTGACCATATATTTCCTGGTGGCCCACATAGCTGTCAGTTGTGTGCTGCTATCCCAGTAGGCCACCCCATTCCCTTGCATGCATGCAGCATTACCATAGATATGCTAGCAGAACATACTATTCCATTCATTTATTATTAAGAAGACTGACTTACCTTGTGCTTGCTGCAGTTATGAGGACAGTGCTTGAGGGTCACCTATGTTGGATGCACACAGTACACTGTCTATACATGGTAAGTTACAGGGAATGTGATGTGTGTGTCATCCATTTTACTGTGTGTGTGAGTCAGAGAGAGGTGTCAGTCCCTGGGGTCCCTACAGTGTCAATGTGTGTGCTATGTATTGCCTCTTTGCCAAGGCTTGAGCATACTGGGCACACCTCCATTTGCGTATGGCAGTAGACTCAGAGGCCTCCTCCTGTGAGTCTCTCTGTGCCTGTAGGGACCTTGGCAATGTTGGTGGGCTGTGTGGCCCTTCCCGGGCTGTTCCTGCTGCAACTATTTCTGCAAAATCATATTGTGTAGCATGGCACATATTATGAACATGTGTGCACATGTGACTGGAGAGTACTGCAAGACTCCACCAGATATGTCAATGCAGCGGAACCGTGACTTGAGCACCCCAAACATACACTTTATAATGATCCTGGTTTGTGCATGTGCCTCATTATGGCATTCTTGTGTGGGTGTGTGTGCATTTCTGATGGGTGTCATCATCCCCGGCTCCAGTGCATAGCCAGCATCCCCCACCAGATGGCCATATGGGATGCCCCAACTGGCAAATACCTGGTATAGCTGTGATGAATGCCAGATGTGGGAGTAGTGATAGTTTCCAGGGCTGCCAGCACACACATTCATGATAATGCCCTGGGCATTGCACATAACCTGGCAGTTGATGGAGGGGAACCCCTTGCGGTTTGTTCACTGGGTGGTGCTTTGATGTGGATGTGCGTGTACTCTATGGAACCCGGTACCTCAGGGTATTCTGATACACGATGGAAGAGATGCATATTGCTGGTCCTCTCCTCACTAGTGTTGGGGAAGTAAATATGCTCACCGGCATGTGGTAGCATGGCATCTAGGAACTGTTGGATTACCCTGGATGCAGATGCCTGTGAGACCCCCATGATGGCCCCAGTAGGTCTTTGGACAGTACCTGTAGCTAGAATTCCTAAGGCTACACATACCTTGGTATCCACTAGGATGGGTTCCCCTCTGTTGGTATTAGCTATGAGTTGAGGCCGGCACAGCTTGGTGAGTTGCTGAAGTATGTCTCTGTCCACCCTGTAGTGCTCTGCTATCTCCATATCATGTACCCCCCTGGTAGGTTACCCTGGGTCTGAACACTCTTCTCCTCCTCCTTGGTCTGTGGTGGTTGTCAGCAGTATCCTCCTCTCCGCCCTCAGCCTCTGGCACATACTGATGGATCACTGCAAATGGCACCTCCTAACATTTTTCCAGTTAAAATTCCCCCACATGTATACACTAATGGTGCAGAGATTGTGGGAAAAACCAGACTGTAAGGTGTTTCCATACTTTTTACTGTTGTGCTGCAGATACTGCCTGTATGATTGGCTAACTATGATACATTCCAACTGCCACCTATATTACTCATGGCTTTGATTTGGCCACTGTGAGTGTTAGAGGCATTACTGGTAATTTGTGCATGATTGCCTTTATTCTGCTGTTGCCTTTTTTTAATTATTTTTTACTTACATCTCCTCCCACTTTCAGCTATGCAGCCACCTGCCAGCTGCATTATTGTGTGCTTTACCTGGCCCATTGTGAGTTGCAAGAGTCCCATATTAGTGATTTCTACTTCATTTATCCTTTATTGTGCTGTTGCCCTTTATTTATTTATTTTTTTACAGCTCCTCTCATTTTCAGCTATGCAGCCACCTGCCAGCTGTATTATTGAGTGCTTTCAATGGCCCATTGTGTGTTGCAGTATCCCATATTGCTGTTTGTACTGCATTTCCCTTGTTCTGCTATTTCCTTTTTCTCTTCCTATATCCTTCCTGTTTAAGCCCTGGCACACCATCCAGACCCATTTAGCTAGTGTAAACAGCAAGTAATGGCCCTCCCCTCGGCATGGACATGCTCCTCATTTCATGGAATAAGACTATACAGCCTCAGACACATACCCTCGCTTAGCTGTGCTTAGCTAAGCACAAACCCAGCCGACGGAGTTCCAATGTGCTTACAGCAATCATGACACACACCTTTTTTATGTTAGTTGCTCCTCCTGTCTACACAGTGGTGTTAGAGCACCTACACGGTTAGGTGCAGTGTGACACTTAGAAGAATTTTGTGATTCAATAGAAGTCCCCTCATTAACATACCGTACTGCCTTACTCCATAGTTACTGCACTACACAAGAGCCTTCCCCCTTAGCAAACAGTGTTCCCTGCCATTGTTTTGATTCTGCTTGTCATTGACTATACTGGCAAAATGCAGCTTTCACCTAAAATGGACTTTTCTCATTTTTATTTTCTTTTATTTTCACCACCATCCCGTTTGCCAAGATCGGCCAAAAAAAATAAACATTTATTTTTATAAAAATTAAACACTTTCCCATGCCAATGGCCATATATTTGGCCATTGGCATGGCCAAACACTTTAAATACATGCTTTTATTGGAGTTGTCATGGCTCCATTTTCTTTTTTGCAGAAATGTATTCGGTTAGTAACTGAATAAATTTCTGTACCTTACACTGTTTCTGCACGGAGACGTGCCTACTTCCTGGATCACTAAATCAGCTCATTTACATGGTTTTCACCAGCAAATGAGCTGATTAGCACACTGCATAGCTTTCTGTGCAGGAACAGTGTAGGGTAGCTCATGCACATCAAAATGGCATGTTCGTGGATCGCTCAGCGGCCATATTCTGTGCAGGATTGGTTATACTGCTCCTACATGGAATAATTTGCTTCATGAATCCTGTGGTCTATCTTGCCATTATTAAGCATGCAGATCAAATATTATAATTAACTATTCTATTAAGTCTTAATTTCATTTTTTATTTAACATTTCTCACTAAAAATAAAATAGTTAAACCACAGATGAACTATTTCCAGTCTTATTTGAGATCAGGAGTTATTTAGAGATCATATTTCTTTATTTCAGTCTACTAGTCTTAAAAACTGGAACAGCTACTTGTCACCTTGTACTGGACTCTACATTATTAAAAAGATATAGTACTTAAGTACTTTATTCTGTGTTAGCATCCTCTTCAAAATCAAATTCCAATACAGCATCCCACACAGCATGCATACTGTCTTACTAAGAAGTTCTGTTTTTGGTCGCTTAATAGTACTCAGTCCCATATTTTTAATCTCTGTAATAATTTTCACTTCTGTTACCGATGACTTATTTTTGTTTTTCCATTTTGTAGTTATAGCTTTGTTAGCCACTATCAATATTAAAGACAGCAATACTTTTACTTCCTTAGTACATGCCTTTTTATCCCAATTAAACAAGAACATTAGGCTAAATTCCCTTCCAAGAGTAAGACTGAGCATATTATTCAAATAAATTTGTACTGAAGCAGCATCTTACATTTCCAGAATATACACTCCCAAGACCCTCTGTCTGAGATGTCACACCTCCAACATATGCTTACTGTCTGCAGCAACATTTTTTCTTCTTTCTTCTCTAAATGCTTGTGAAATATTTGTTTGCAATTTTTATTACTATATATATATATATATATATATATATATATATATATATATATATATACATATATGGGTACGTACCACTTCACCTATAACTCAAGACCATATCACCTAAAACTCGTTTCACCTAAAACTTATTTCACTGACAAGTAGTACAATAAAGGCAAATCAAAGGAATATGTCCTTTTCTCCACTGTAGTGTGATCCGGGTATTAGTATATATAGTAAGGGGGTGGGGGGTGCAGCACCCCACATTGTGGGGTGTGGGGGCATTGACCCCCACCTAGTTGGCTTTTACCACAAATGTAAAACAAAGCCAGACAACATAAAACCAAATAAGTGGGGGGCTATACCCCCCACGTCCCCAATGTAATTTATAATATAAACTGTTGGTGTTATTTTATTTTTGCAGTTCTAACATCGTTTAACATAAAGACTTGATTAATACTGTTATGTATATAAGGCTGCATAGAATGCTTTTTTATATTCATTTCCTAAATTTGCCCAAATTCCCAAGCCTGCTCATGTTACTACCTTGATGAGCAATATGGCTATCATATGCTTCCATTTAGGTATATAGTCTGTACTGTGAATCATATACATTAATCAAAATAGTATGTCCTTACAGTATGCCTCCAAATCTGGAAGCTGCAAACCACCCCATTCCTTTTTCAGTATTTGTTTTTTCTTCATTGCATTCTTTCCTTTTTGCTATCCCAAAAGAATGCCTTAACTTCCTTCATAGTCCTCCATATGCGGGCTGTCACATGATATGTACAAGCATAACCTACGTAAAGAACCAATGGAACTAAAAACATCTTAATCACTTGTATCTTATTATCAATGTCCCTAATTATCTTTTTGAATAGTTTCTTCCCACGTTTTCTCAGCTGCTTGCACAGCATCCCATTTCAACAAAATTTCCAAGTATCCTGTTATGATACCCATAAAAAAATGGAAAACTCTATACCAAGTCATGTTTTAGGGCACAGATCATTGTTATATCCTTTGTTTTTACTTTATTTACTTCTTATCCTGTTATACTATTAAATATTTCAATTGATCAAATATAATTTTTATATCATGTTCTGTACTGGTAACATATAGAATCTGCAAACAGGTTTATTTTCTCATTAATATTTCAACATTAATATTCAGTTATCTTTGATTGTCTTATATTCCTTACTAATGGCTCTAAATATAAAGCAAAGAGTAATGGTAAAAGTGAGCACCCCTGCCTAGTTCCTCCTGTGAGGCTGAACACTTCAGTCAGCTCACTGTCACCCTTCACTCTAGCTTGTACTCCTCTGTAGTAATTAACGTTTATGTCGTCCATGCTTGTGGAAACAAAAATGGCTCAAGAGATCTTGTCATAAATTCCCAACTCACTTTGTCATATGCTTTTCAGCATCTAAATCTCATAACATAATACATTATTACTGCGCAATGCATCCTTTTGAATCTGTTAATATTGTCAAATGTTTGCCGAACTTCTAAAAATAATACACTATTGTGGGTCTACTATTCTAAGCAGTCTCTTTGCCATTCCTTTTGCCAGAATTGTCATAAACACTCAGTAATCATGATTCAGAATCAAAATACTCTTTTGCAGGTTTCTTTTCAAGTTAAAAAACATATTCCCACACAGAAAAACATTGTTAAAAAACACTAGCCAGACTTTTAATATCACCTCCATGTTCTTTTCCCAACCTGCTATTGGAATTCCATAACTACCAGGGGTTTACTCTGTATTTTAATTTTCCATTGCTTTTTAATACAAATTCCCTTTATTTCCAATGTTAATAACCCTCTTTTTACTTCTGCTAATTGAGGAAGTTGTAATCATTTGAAATACGTTATCATTTTTTGGTATTACTCCGAATCTAGACATCTTGTTTGTATAGTGCAATAATTCACCGTTACATTCAGAATTTTCCTGGGTCCACTTGACTTGCCATTTTCATAAGTTCTGATTTTAGTTATCATCTTTTCAATGATTTAATACCTCAGATGTTGAGTCAACAATTTGGTTGCTCTCATCATGTTATTAACAAAAATAGCTGTTTTAAACTAAAGCCATTGTTTTATGTGCATTCATGTTTTCTAAATATCATTGCATATACATTATAGGCTCTTTTGGCTGCTTTTCATTCTGTTGTGTTCCGCTTACTCTTTTTTGCTTCTTTAAATCCTTTACTTTTTAAGCCCTCTAGATACCTACTGTACTGTGGCAGCAATTCTGAATCTAATTTGTTTTCATTGAGACTATATAGTATCACAGGTATAGACTAGGCTAATGACCACCAGGGCCTTTATACGCCTAGCTGTGTAACTTAGCACAAATGCCTCCCCATGTACCTTTGGTTGTCTATTAGGAGGGGCATATTAGTTAGGAGGTGGCTAAGGGCTTTGTGGGGGAGTATGTTAGGTAATATTTTACTTACTGTCTGCCTCTGTCTATTAGAGACATGGGGGCCAGACTGGTGGTGAAATTATGATTTCCCATAAAATGGTCAAGGTTATATTTGATTAGAGTCAGGGAAGAACACCACTTCATATGGATGGCCTTTTTCCATATCATGAGGATCATTTGAGACAAATATTGGTCTTGCCAGCATGTCCTATTTATGTTGCAGCTAAAGTTTAAATCCTTCGATCTAGTGTTTCTAGTGCTGTTTGTTTTGTAGATGTATAAAAAAATCCACCAGGGCTAAATCTGAGGATGCCTTATATACCAGGCATAAATTATCTCTCAGTAACCTGTAGTCAGTATAGAGATAGGGCCTTAAGGCAATCTGTGTATGGCAGTGTAATAATACCCTGGATTCTGCTGATGAGGAATCACTGTGGGCATTCAAACTGTTGCAAATGCCTGGTCGGGTACATGCTGAAGGAGGCATTGTATTCAATGATGGGTCTGATAAGGGCCAAATAAAGGGGGTACTATAATTTCCTTGGACCTGGATGCCATACCCTTACTTATAAGTTGGGCAACATAGCATGACTTTCTTACTATCTTGGCTATGTGTTGTTCAAAGACTAGATTACTGTCTACATATGTTCCTAGATCTCTAACTACTGGGTCAACTCTTAGGGGTGCTTTATTGATGGAGTAATTGGTTTGTGTGGATGTTTCCCAAAAGTAACTATAATGCACTACTTGAAGTTGAGTTTTACTCCATGGGTTTGGCACCATTCATTTGTCTGTGCTAGGCCCTCTTGCAAGATGTTAGTGTTGTGGGATGAATCTATGATAGCTCCCAATTTACAGTCATCTATGAACTTGATGAGCCAAAGGCCCTTGACCTTAGCTTCCATTTCCGAGAAGTAGATGCCAAACAGGAGCAGACCCAGCATGGACCCTTGAGGTACTCCACGGGTAATTGGGCTCTTGTTGGAGGTGTTCTCACCAATCCTGACTTCTTACATCCTATTTGTGATCAAGCTGGCAATTCAGTGAGTTATGTAAGCCTAGTTTGGTGAGTTTGTCAACAATACCTGAGTGGAGGATCATACTGAATGCCTTAGCCAGGTCAAGGTATGTGGTATGCATCATCATCCCCTCATCCATTGCCTTGGTGACCCTCTCAAAGAAGTCTAACCAGTTAAGTAGGCAAGGCCTTCCCTTGACAAAGCCTGCCAATGTCCTTGTTGAGCATTTCCATGATAACTCGTTCCATAGTTTTGCATATTAGACTTGTCAGACTGATGGGATTGTAGTTTCTGGGATTTGTTGATAGTCCACCCTTGTGTAGAGTAATGACCATTGCAGTATTCCATTCACAGGACATGAAGCGTGTGTGTGTGTGTGTGTGTGTGTGTGTGTGTGTGTGTGTGTGTGTGTGTGTGTGTGTGTGTGTATGTGTGTGTGTGTGTGTGTGTATATGTGTAGGCTATAGATAAATAATGACACCAATGGCCCTGATGGACCATATTTCAGGCTATTAAGGAAGCATCCTGGTATATTTATATTGCACTCTAGCCACATAAATTACCTACTTTGTCAAATGCAGAAATCATCAATTTCCTCAAATTTAGTACAAAAAATCTATATGCCTTATCTCCCTTTATATTCCTCCCAATAATGACCACAGTGTCATTGAAGACATCCTTTCTTGGGTATCATCAAATATCACCTAAGAAACCTTCATACTAGGAGAGTGTAACCAGGACTTGAACCAGTAATACAGCCTCTCCAGTCCCTATAACTTTATTTAACTTCACAACTAATCAACTCACCAACCAAATTTTGTAAATCTACAAATAAGTATTACATACTTGACTGGATTCTAACTAATGCTCCAAACACTATAAATCACTTGGGTATCCCCCCAGATACTTTAATCAATAACTAGCCTATATATGCCACTCACCAGTTATGCTACATTCTCAAAATCTTTCACTTCAGTTATGTCAGAAATGTAAAACCTTTGATACAAACTCCTTAATTAACTTATTATAATAATGTAACTGGACTTCTCTCAAATATTTCCACATTGATGAAGCAGTCAATACTTTTAATTCTACTTTCTTCAATATTCTTAATAATCTTGCTCCAATTGTAAGGAAACAGGCCAATTCTAATTCAGCAAGGAACTCCAAAAAAGTGCTCCATGGATGTGGAATAAGTACCAACATGATGACCAACAACCAACACCAAATGACCAAAACACTGCAGGATCAAGGACCATGACTTATTGTGAACTTTCATTCTCAAAATTACAAACATATTCAGAATAAAAACATCCCCTACTGAACCAAATTAATGAAGGAAATGAGATGGGAAAACAAGCTGGCTCTTCTGGCAGAGGTCAGAGCAATCAGCAAAACAGCTTTTCATGTCAATGACCTCAAGTCAGCTAGATGAGCTGATTCAAATGGAGCAAGTGTTAGCTTCTTAAACACAAATTTAAGATCCCAAGGAGAACCCACTGATTTACTTGGAGGTCTCTTATGCAAAACTCCCTGTCAAAAGCAGTTTGACATGAAAGTACATTAAAATAGTGGGATCCATGGACAGACATGCTGGAATGGCCAATATGAACCTTAACAGAGGAGTAAACAACGCCATAGAATAGTAACTCATATAAATATTGTAAAACCAGAAAAAACACTAGCCTTGACTGAGTGCTGGCCAAGTTGTTGGCAAAAACTAGAAAACATTTTCTATTTGCTTGTATATGATTTTCTACTAGCAGACTTTCTTGCCTCCATAAGTACCTGCTACACAAACTCAGTAAACAGGTGCCTAAAAGGAATAGAGAACCTATCATCCAGGCAGTCAGTTGAAGTTGATTGAGGTCATGGTGTATCAAACACCCCTGTTCTTATGTGAGAATATCCATTCTGTGAGGGAGCTTCTGGTAATTGTCCCTAGCCATTTCCAAAAGAAGAGAGAGACATTGCTGCCCAAAGCAGAAGGAGGTTACCATAACAATATTGGGGAATTCCTTCTGCATCTTCAGAAGTAACACAGATATTAGTGGAAAGTCTAGAAAGGCATACAGGAAAATCCCTGACCAAGGAAAAGGAAAGAGATTGTATGGCAATTGCCTGAATAACCTAAATATTAACAGCAAAAATACAGATGCAAAAATATCTAATGTTCAACATATCAACAGTCAGAAATACCTAAACACAAAATACAGACAGTTACAAATGCCCAAACATAAAATGTTTTTTCAAGGGGGCAAGCACACTCCCACTGCAAATTATAAATACCAATGCTAAGGTTCCACTATAGTGGGGAAAGGGCATATACCCTTCCCTGGTGTAACTTCAATTTTGTAAATATTTTGTGTTTAGGTATTTTTGACTTTCAGTATTTTCCGTTCAGGCATTTTTGACTGTTAATATTTTGAACATTACATATTTTTGTGTTAGTATTGCTGTCAGCATTTAGGTCTTCTTGCATTGAATCCTGGAGTAGAATATTGTCAACTGATTGTTCAGAGAAGAAGCAAAAAGGTCTACTAGAGACCCTCTCCACAGGTGGAGGGTCTGCCTTTGTCCTGTTCAGCTTGTCTGCCACACACTTTTGCAGAATGTAGGATGCCTACAGAGTGAGAATGTGCTGTAAGTTATATCCCAAGCTAGCATGGCTAGTCTGCATAAGGAATAAGACCTGGTTCCCCTTTGCTTGTTGATATATCACATAACTGTGGCATTGTCTGTAACAACTTGAAGAGATTCTGGGGACCAAAGATGAGTCAGAGAGTTGAGTGCCTTGATAAGAGCAAGCATCTCATTTATATCTTTTATATTTATGCACTTGCATCCCTCCTTTTTGTCCCATATACCTTGCACTTTTACCCCTCCTGACACTGCTTCCCAACAATGTCTGAAGCGTCTGTAGGTGACTGACTACTTTGCAGGAGGGGAGAAGTGGAGACCTGGATTTAAGAATATTTCATGTCTCCATCAAGTCAATTCTCTTCTGACAAATCCTAGAAATGGAATCTGAAAAGATAATGGGTGATGATGCTGAAGCCAAATAGATTTCAGATACCACTCTGTCTTTCATGTGGAGTCTTGCCAGGGGTATCAAGAAAATCACAAATGCCATGAGACCCAGGATCCTGAGGTATTCCCTTGCAGAGACTGAAGTCTAACTGGAAAACCCTTAAAATATATCTAGATATGGATCTATTTTTTTTTTCTGTGAAAGAAGGGTGCTTTGTACTGAGGTGTCTAGCAGACACTCCATGATCATAATCCTGTGTGTTGAAGTGAAAAAAGTACTTTTGAATGTTCTTTTGAAATCCCATCTCCTGTAAGAGATCTTTTACCCAAAAGAGAGAGTCCTGGCACTTTTTCTGACTCTGCAAAGATAAACAAGCCATCTAAATATAGAAAAATGTGGATAAATTGTAGTCTGCAATGAGTTATAACTGGAGATATACACTTTGTGAACACTCGTGGAGCAGTGAGGAGTCCAAAGAGTACAGCAGAGAATTGATTATGTGATCCAGACATACAAAACCTCAAGAAAAGCCTGAAATCTGGATGAATAGGGATGTGTTGATAAACATATTTTAAAACTAGTGTTATCAAAAAACTTAAATAAGGATGACGGGGTAACAGGTTATGAAGTGACAGCATTTTGAAACTGGGATCTTTCACAAATTAGTATAGAAAATAAAGATTCAGAACTGGTCTCCAGACATTTTTTCTTTGGCACTGAAAACATCCTTGAATAAAATCCTTTCCCAAATTGGGAAGGAAGAACTGCTTTCATTACAATCCGAGAAATATGATGTAGGACAGGGGGAAATAGAGAAGTTTGTTCTGGTGGATGAGGAATAACTCCATGGAAGGGAGGAATTTCTTCCCTCTGCAATTGTATGCATTTGTCTGGACTTTCTGCAGCCAAAGACAGAAATGAAGATTCAGACTTTCTGGAAGAGATAAGGGACTGTCAGGGTGGGAAGGGTGACATGTTTCCTTATATAGTCATTCGGACTTGTTCGGTTGTCCTTTGTTTTGAGGGAATTTCTTGCTTTCTTTTTGGAACCTCCTTGCCATTGTTTTTTCAATGTCTGCTTGCCAGCATTTTCCTGAGACAGTTTATTTTGTTTCTCACCAAAACTGGATGGGGGTTATGGAATCCCTTCGAAAATTCAAAAAAGAAGGACTGAAAAATCTGAATGATATCTTCTGTAGCAATGAGGAATAATAAATCACTTCTGTATAAATGTACGCATTCTCTTTCCTTTTAGACAGAAGCAGTCTATAAAATGACTCAGGGCTCCATCACCCAAAGACCCACTACCCTGATACTACCCCACCCCATATCTGGGGAATTACGATATAATATTGTCATGTCCTGGGTATTATTGGCTAGGCTTGTAAAAGCTTTTGTGCCATTAGCCTTGTAATCACTTATGAACCTATTCCCTGTATCGGCTTACCCTTCTCATCAATTTTTTTTTCATAACTTCTGCAGAAGAGAGTCCAAAAACTAACTGTCTGTACAAAGGAGATTTTAACATCTCATGTTATACATTTCTTGGGAGGTTTTAAAAACACACCCAGCCAAACCTCCTGAACACAATAACAGTGCCCACAGCCCTGGAGGAAGTATCTTCAGAATCATAAATACACACGGGTCTGTGAAATGGAAGAAATTAAACCACTCAAAGCAGATTTTACTCACAAGAAGAAAGTGCAGATAATATATTCCTCATATGTTTATAATTAGCCAGAATAAACTTTAACATATGTGCCTGACAATTCAGGTTGCAGAAGCATACACATTCTTTCCGTACATATCAGTCATTTTACTGTCTTTGAAAGGGAAGGATTGGAATTAACCACGTTTAGCAGCAGCAGGATTAACTAAAACCATAGCTGCTGGGTCAGGTCTGGGACGAGCATATAAAAACTTGAAAGACTAAAAAACCTTATACAATCTGCCTTCTTAGGAGCAGCAGGCTGACTATCAGGGAAGCTACAGGCTGTGATACACGCATCCTCCAATACTGACAGTAATGGGAGGATGAGTCAAGGTTTGAGAAATTCCATTTGTAAGACCTCATAATATTTCCTTAGGGACTGAGAAACCTCAGTGATCACCCACTGAAAACACTGGCACATCATGATAGTAGTCTCAGAGAAAGAGAACACCTCACAGGGAGGATCAGATATCATGCTCTCCTCTGAGTGTGAATCATAAATCTGAGGAGAAAAACCTGCATCTGTCCTTTTATCTTCCTGTCCTATTTCAGAATCTTGGATCTCTTCAGGAAGAGAGGAATCATTTTTTATTTTACCAGAAACCACCCTATAAGAAGGATGAATAGACTGAAAAAGAACCTGAGCCAAACTTAATAAATGAATTCTGCCCAGAGGGACTTGTGCAGGAGTAGGCAGATGTTTAGTTTTCTGTATTTTTTTGACAAGAAAATTAGAGCAAACAGGTTTATTAATAACAGCATCAGCTTCCCCAGGTTGAGCACGACATTCTGACTAAACATGGGCATCTTCCCTGCCCCTTCTCCCAAGACCTACATGATTGGTTCTCTCTTGCCACTGAAGGGACCCCAACAGCCACAGTTGGCATGGCTTACCCCTGGTCAATAGTGGCTTTAGGTCCTACACCAGAGGGATCCAGGGAAAAAGATGAGTGGTCTGAGGAGCCAGCTTTGGCCACAGCAGTCACCCACCTGTGGCTAAGACAAATTGCTAGCCTGCTAAGGTGGCAAAGGGTTAACTTTTTCTTTTTGTGGCTGGAAGAAGGACCAATCATAGGACCAGTAGATTGTTCCATGGTTAAAATGAAAATGGTGCTCTTTCCTTTGGGAAACTAAGCAGCACAAGATAGTAAAACTTCATAGTCTCAACAAGGTTACTTTTTCCCAGTAAAAACACAGTAAAAAGCATTTTATTACACTTTGCCAGTCCCTAAAAGTAAAATAATAGAGTTTCTTCACAGGAGAAAAATATTTTAGAATGCCTTTAACAACTTTCAAACTAAGATGAACAAAGTTTGCTTTTTTTAAAAGTACAACTAAGTTTTGTAATAGTCCATGAAACACAAACATCTAGTCAAAAAACAACTTTCCTGATCAAGAAAGTGATTCCATACAATAAATATTAAATGCAGAAGGTTTTTCCCCAAAGGAAAATTATCTGCCCAACAATGGGACATCAGAGGCTGGCCATCAATAATTAAAAGCCCAAAGTGGAGCATTCTCTTTGGAATTAGGAAAGCTCTGAATGGCCTGGCACCCAACCCTTTCTGTTAGACATCTCAGATTGAGCTATCTAATGGTTTTGGTGAGACTAAGGTTCCCTGAAGCTTTGAAAGCTGACCAGCTGTTATATCCTTGACAGGATATAACTCACATAGCTTAGACTACTACAGCAGTGATCAGTATGATGAACATCTTATATTCCAATTGCAAACCAATGCTGGAAGAAAATATGAAAAAAAAACAGGGCTGGATATCCACCTTGATTAATTCAGGCCCAATCTCAAACAGTAGGCTCCATTAGTTGTCCATGGGTGACTGTACCTTATTGCTTGATTAGAATGGCATAAAATCATCTTCCTAAAGCTTTATCCAGAGCACTTTTCTATATATGCAGATGTTCTCTGCTTTCACCTCTTCTCCTTCCTTATAATCCTTTGCTTCTTCCTCCACATACTCAATTATCTCTCCATTTGACTGCATGTCTGAATTACACTCCAGATCTCAAAGTAATGTAATTGCTTACTTTAACCATATTTCTATGTGTACATTAATGAATTGCACATGTATTTTTTATTTTATTACACTGATTGTATTCTAAAATCTTAAATTTAAAATTCTATTACATTTTTGGAGCTTTTCTCCCCAGATTTCCACCTCACTCAGCTATATGCTCCGACCCCACCTATATTCATACTCAGTATTCTAGCTCTGCTTTCTCTGACATTTCTCTGTACAAAGCTACATACCATGCTTCTCTTAAATATCACTGCATCCTTACTCTACCTGTTTTCTCTCCTTATGCGTTACCATACATCATTCAGTCTTGTCCATATTTTTCCCACTGTGTGCCACCTCTAACCATTAAAACCCTTCACTTCACCACTAATCACTTCCACTATATACAAAGACTCCCCAAATCTTTACTTAAAATTCAAATTACTAAATCCTCACACCTCCCATACCAAAATAAAATTAACTATTAAATTTAAACCAAAATAAGCATATCAAACATATCCATTTCTCTCTCTCTTTTACCACTCTGTGGAGATATTCATCCCAAACCCAGTGCCTCCTTCCATCCCGACTTCCCAGTAGCCTCCAAAACTCATTTCAATCCTAATCCCCCTCCTAATCCACCCATCCATCCCCTTCCAAAACAGGGATCACACCACCATCACCAAAACCATCAAAACCCAACCCACCTATCTCAAACCTCACCCCTAAAGCTTAAATTCATTTCCTTAAATACTCATAGCATCTATAATAACATTTCATAACTCCATGCTCGGGTCTCCGACAATACACGTGATATTTTTGCCATAACTGAAACATGGCTAAAACCCCATATACTTGACTCTGAAATATCACTCCCTGGTTATAATATTATCAGACACAACTAAAAAAAAAATGGTGGAGTACCTTTACTAACCCTGATTATCTTGAAATCCTACCTTACAATAAACCTATTCTCAAATTCAAAAATGCTGAACTCCTGATCCCCAATATAAAGCTAAATAACCATAAGAAACTATATGTTATAGTACTCTATAACCCCAAGTAATAATGCCACAATCCTGGAAAGCATCCTAAACTGGATCTCACATGCAATCTCTAATGAAAAGATAACCCTAGGTGACAATAATTTTGATTGGCAGATTATCTCCACAAAATATCCATCAACTAGCCTAAGCATGTTTGGATTGATTCTTCTCATTTTCTCCCCCACGTTATAACTATCCCTAAAATAGTGGCTCAGTTCTCGACTGGATATTGGTGTTCAGTTCTATACTAGCTATGTCTCCAGTGGCACCCACCCTGATTCCCTCAGCGATCACCTCCCTGTATATGCAAACAGACTTGTTACCCTTCATGTCAAATAACATTTACTTCAAACTTCCCATAACCTCACTAATTTTAATTCTGATACATTTAACAGAATTCTAAGCTCCTTTAACTGGTCTATCCTGAAAAATATCCCGCTCATCGAAGCTATACACACATTTAGCTCAATTTTCCTAAAAATCCTCAATAATCTGACTCAAACTAGAAAACAAGAATAAAGAATACCCAAACTGTTTGGTTATCCACTCTAAGCAGGCACCTAATGCATGAAAGAGAGGACTTTGAAGGAATGGTTAAAACATAGGTCTCCCCAAAACATAAAAGACTTTAAAGAACTACATAAGTGTACTAAAAGGCAGATTATCACAGACAAGGAAACCTACTTCAGTAATCCCTTACTAAATCAGTCTTCCAACCCTAAACAATTCTGGTCTTCTGTTAATAATATGCACCACCCTGGAGCATCCATCACCCATAATCCTGCCCCAAATAACATTCCCTCGGAAATAGTTGCTCAATTTAATGCACATGTTATAGAAACTATTAAAGCCCTTAATAATGATTTTCCTCCCAACAATCCTGACATGCCCTCTCCTCAGACAGCAAACACCCCCTATTTCACCTTAAGACCTACCCCAACCTCCTACATCTAATCAATACTTCTTAAACTGAAACTCTGTTCTCCTATAGTAGATAATCTCCCAGCAGAATACCTCAAGCTGGCTGCCAGTTCCATAGCCTATCCTGTGTCTCTTCTAATTAATGGATCTATCAAGCAATCATACGTTCCTTCTCCATGGAAAAAATCTACATAATTCCCCTTCATAAACGAGGAACCTCATCTAATATAACCAATTTCAGACCTATATCCATATTATCCCCTTGTCAAAAATTGAGGAGAAGTGCATTCACAAGCAACTTCCTTAACATATTCTTCAAGAATAGCTGTTAACCAACACACAGCAAGGTTTAGACTGGCCTGCAGCACTACCATGGTCTTATTCATTTTCACACATACTGTTAACAAAGCCAGAGATGACTGCAAACTTGTTTCCTCTGTATTCCATGATCTCTCTAAAGCTTTTGATCTAGTTTCTCACTAAAACTCCTCTATCAACTATCTTCCCTCGGGCTATCACAATCCACACTACTATGGTTTAACAACTACTTGATAGATACTTGTATGTTAATGGCACTTCACTTTTTCCTCCCTTCCTTCTGGTCAATTCTGGCATGCTACAGATCTCCATTCTTGGCCCTCTACTCTTTAATATATTCACTAACAATTTACAAAAATCCTTCCAGCAAGCTTCCCTAATACAATGCACTGATTCCAAGGAAGTCATTGTTCCACTGTATTCAGCATTCATCAAACCTATCACTGAGCAGAATGCCCCCTTAGGTATGTACCTAACCAGGCATATCCATCAATTGCAATATCCACAGATGTTCCTCACTAAAAGAACACAGGGCTTAAGTAAAATGTCCCATGTAGACCATCTCAAGGCTCTATCCCTGTATTCTGTCTCTTACAGGATTTTGAGGGGAGATCTATGCCTGACATACAGGGCATTATCAGACCCCACTCTGATGGACCTCCTGCATATCCACAAAACAAACAGCACTAGCATTACTCAGTTTAAAGAGTTAAACCTTGTCTGTGATATAAATAAGACCTGCTGGAGAGACAAGTATGTATTCCAGAGATTACCCCGTCTCTGGAACAGGCTCACTATCCACGTGAAGCAGAGTTCCTCCCTAACCCAACTGAAATGCAACCTGAACAATTGGATGGGGAACAGGAAATTCATCCCTGGTTTGTCTGCTATGTCTTTAATAGAGACAGGCAACCTGTAAATAGTTAATTTCCCAGGCCCAAGCTTGTAAATGTTTCATCTCCCAAACCCTTGCTTACAATTATCAAGGGTATGAAAACCTGTCAGAGATTTGGGATGCATGGCTAGGCTTAAAAGGCCCTTGTGGTTGTTAGTCTAGTAAACACCTATGAACCTATGATGATTTGACCCTAATATGCATTTCTGACACCCTAATCCATCTTCAGAGAATTACTCAAATAGTGCTCTAACTCTGTTGAAAGTTGGCTGCAAAATAATCATCTGCTACTAAATCCCAAAAAACTAAATTATGTTTATTTTTGCCCCAAAATCACATTTCCTTGAAAAAAAAACTTTACATTTTCTTCCTTAAATAACAGTATGATTAAAGTTACCCCACATATAAAATTACTTGGCTTGACAATTGACAACAGTCTTAAATTCGATTCACATATCCACAACAGAATCAAGAAAACCCATCAAAAATGAGCCACCCTACACAGAGTGAAGAAATTCCTGCTAAGGTAACTCTGGCTACCACTTACCTCTTACCCTCTCTCCTATATGGAGCCCCTACCTTGACCAACCTGCAAGCCTCACTTATTTCTAAACCTGAACAGTGCTATAAAAAGTTGCCAGATCTGCTTGCAACAAACCTTAAAGTACCCAAAACTATTTAGCACTGAAAACACTTACCTGGCTTGAGCTTCCTCATCACCTATTTAATACGCAGCTCACCTTAACCCATAAAATCATCCATATCCCATCCACTTGCCTAGCATTTAGACCCCAACTCCAATACTATCTTCTAAATTCTCCCCCTTTGGTTAAATAATAAACAACTGCTTACCATCTACAAACCAGAAAGAGTTGCTGGGGTCAAGCTCTATTCTAATAGTGTAGGTAGAACTTGGAATAAAATTCCTGTATCAATCAGGTCTATCACGCACCTTCATCTTTTCAAACCATTACTAAAAGACTTCCTCTCTGCCTCCTGGCTTTGCCCCTCCTTCTCGTCTTGGACATCGCCTCTCCTAACATCCTTGATCACCATCTTAGTATGTCCTTTAAAGTACTAAAATCACTTAACCTGCTTATCCCATTTTAATATCTCACTTTATTGTACTTCTTAAACCACTATGCCAACTTTGAATTAGCACAACTTAATTACTATTCCATCACTACTTCTCTATTAACACTCAGACTTTCTTATCTCTTCTAATACCTTAGTCTATTGTATTTTTTAAATTACTCCTACCTATCTTACACACCACTCTTCTATCTGTAAAGTCTCAGTACAATGCCTGTAAATGTAATGTTTTTGAATAACAATACAAATTTTATTATATTAACTATTACACTATGTATGCACTGAAACTTCATTACAAAATTTGTTATTATAAATATTGACTGCATTAAGTATGATACCTTGGAGCTTTTCCCCCACGCCTCCTCTGAAAAAGGGCACCTGTACCCAGTCAGACTTTACCTGTAAACAAATGCCAATAAATAAATAATAAATAATAAATACATATAGGTTCACTGACAGGATGTATCTCGTAAGTGGATGACATGACAGGAAGCAGGAGGCTGGACATCCTCTGTATCTAGGGAATCAGATGGAAGAGCAGTGCAGCAAAGTCACTTGACTTAGGATCCAGAATCTACTGCTCAGGAGGACAGACCAGAAATGGTGTGGGAAATGCGGTGAAGGAGAAGTTTCAGAAGACAGTGACAGATGTCATCAGTATTAGGGACAGACTTATGGCAGTCAGACTTCTGGGTAAGGATAGGGTGTGATAGTGAGAAAAAGGGTGCACTCATGCAATAGTTACAGAACGTATTACATAAAACAAGACTTGAGTTGGTGATGGTATTGGAAGACCAGAATGCACATATAGGGACAGGCAGAACAGGATATGAGGACTGCCTGGGTCCACATGGATGGGACAACAGGAACAAGGAAGGAGAGGGCATACTAAACTTCTGTCTGGGATGGTGGTCATCCTATATTCCAGCAAGAGAGGCAGTAACAAGATCACATACAAGAATGGCCAACCTGCAACTCAGGTACACTTCCTCTTAGCAAGGAAAGGGCATTGGGGTAGAATTTGTGATTGGAAAACCACAGGACATCAAGGTGACAACAATAACCTGCTCACCAGTCCACAGGACATCAAGGTGATGACAATAATCTGTTTACCAGTCCACAGGACATCAAGGGATGACAATAACCTGCTCACCAGTTCACAGGACATTAAGGTGATGACAATAACCTGCTCACCAGTCCACAGGACATCAAGGTGACGATAATAACCTGCTCACCAGTCCATAGGACATCAAGGTGATGACAATAACCTGCTCAGCAGTCCACAGGACATCAAGGGATGATGGAAGGAGGACTTCCAGATAATTATGAATGACAAAGACCCGACAGAAGTTTTTCTGCCCCAGACACAGCCTATGATAAAAGAAGAAAAGGAGCCCACCCTAGAAGAAGTAAGACCAGCACTAAATAAAATGAAGTCAGGGAAAGCAGCAGGCTCAAATGAGGGCATGACAGTTGTGAATAAAATGTTGAGTGAGTTAGTGGAGAAATGGCTCAAGGAAAGCCATACCCTAAATAACTGGAGAAAAAAAGCATAATAGTGCCAATACACATGAATACAAGGGACATTCACAACTGTGGGCAGTGCAGAGGTAATAAAATTCTGGAAAAATGCATGAGAATTCTGGGACAGTGATTGATAAATGAATACAATGAGTAGCAGAAAGTAAGATAAGAGATGAGCAGTTCAGATTCAGTCCAGGATGCAGCACAACTGACCCAGTGTTTGCAGTGAGACAGATAGTTGAGAAGAAGCTAGAGATGAGGAAAGAGTTCAACTGGGTATTCCTAGACTTGCAGAAAGCATATGGCAAGGTCCCAAGAAAGCTGATTTGGGCAATCCTGCAATAGTTTGAAGTCCGAAAAACACTGGTAGAATTAGTGCAGGCTATGTACAAGGACCCAATGACACAAGTATGAACAGTGTTTAGACTCACAGAGGTGTTTTTGGTTGGAGTGGTTGTGCATCAGGATTTAGTTCTGAGCTCACTGCTGTTTATAATGGTGCTGGATATATTAGTAAATAGGTCAGAGAGGGCAGACAGATCAATAAAGTTGCTATATGTAGATGATGTGGTATTACAGGCAGACTCTGAGAAAGAACTTCAGTAAGGGATAGGGGAATGGAATGCAAAATAAAGGCCCACAGGATGAAACTAAGTACAGATAAGACAGCTATGACGGCAGCAAATGGGAGACTCAGAAGTAGATGAGAAATGAGATAGAAGGGAAAATAGTGGAACAGGTTAACAGTTTCAAGTACCCGGGGCAGGGAAAGTTAAGAAGAAGGGAAGTCTGAATGAGAAGGTCAATGCTAGGATCAGAGGGATTGTAGCCAAATGGCACAAAATGTCAGGGGAAGTGTATGACAGATGAATGCCAAAGAAGCTGAAAAGTAAGGTGTACAAAATAACTGTATGACCAGTACTACTGTATGGTACAGAGAACTGGGCAGTGAAGACAAAGCAATTGAGGAACCTGGAGGTAATGGAGGTAATGAACTGGTGGACAGAGGCACAACAAACTAATGGGTACAGTATTTTTTCATATAAGGGGTGGCGTAAGCCACAAAACTTTGGGCTAGGCTTATAAATGCCTTAGGGCAGATAGCCTAGTATAAACCTATGAACCTATGAACCTATGAACCTATAATGTGCCTGAGACAGGTGGTAGGATGTAGATTGTTGGACAGATGAACAAATAAGGACTTCAGAACAGAAAACCCGATAGCTCCAATTGCAGAGATGTCAAAGAGAACAGATTACAGTGGTTCAGGCACACATGTAGAAAAGTGGTACACAAAAATTCAGGCACATGTGTAGGAAAAACAGTACACATAAGGGAAATAGGAGGCTCATGATGATGATGAGGATGATTAAATAATCAACATACTCAGAAGGAAGACACAGCAGGTGACCTATAGTTGGCAATTTTACTGAAGGACTCTGAATTTATAGTATGGTTAAAACAAAAACTTAATTGAGAAGACCACTTTATAAAAAGCAAAGCTTTCAGGTAGAACCCTTCTTCAATACTAATACATAAAATACAAAATCACATGATTTAAATACAGGTCGACAATCACATGACCAGCAGCCCAACAGTCACATGACAAAACATTAAAAAAATTAAAAAACATTTAAAAACACATACATATACAAACAAAAAAAATGTTATAAAATACAATATCAAAGTTTAGTATGATGTAGTTTAACCAATACTGGTTTTAGACTAACCATATTATTTAAACCTGGCGGGTGGTCAGAAGCAAGCCTAAGTATCCATTCATATTCCTTAAGCTGTAAACGGTTATTACTGTCCCCACCTCTAAGTGTAGGGTAAGTAGCATCAATAACCCTAAAAACAAATTTATGTTCATTACCACAAACAGACATATGCTTATATAGCGCATTTCTATCACAACCTCTCCTAATTTCTGACTTATGTTCAGTAATGCGCTCTTTTAATTTACGAGTGGTCTTACCCACATAAAATGAAGAGCACAGGACGCAAGTAGCTAGATAAACCACAGAAGATGAATTACAAGTTGCAGATAAGTTAAAACTATATATTTTTCCACTAACAGGATGCTTAAATACACTACTATGATTACTAACTATGTCAGAACAGCATACACAGTTTAGGCACTTAAATGTGCCAGGGTTAACAGAAATAGGTTGAGGCAAGGGTCTATTGAAATCTTTATAACATAAAATATTTTTTAGGGTCTTTATGTTCCTATGCACAAAGGATGGTTTATCACCTAAAATACCCTTATCCTCAGCCGATGCCATAAGAATGACCTAATTCCTCTGAATAATCTGCTTGACATGACGTGTTTTAGCATTAAATGAAGTAAAATACCTAACTGCTGGATCTTGATGTTTACTAGTAGTCAAATCACATTTACCTTCTAAAAAATATATTTCAATGTTGTCTTCCTATCAGTTATGGCCTTGGTCTTCAGGCTAGATAGTAGATGGGGATCATATCCCTGGGCTTGTCTTGGTTCCTGTGTTTCTCCATTTTCCTTGTTTGGTCAGGGAGACGTTTCTTTACTCACCAGTGAGAGTGGGGAGTACTGAGCTGCCTGTTTGTCCTCAGAGGAGTGGTTTAAGGCAGTAACTTGTAGTTTATTGGCCATTTTGGGTCATTTCCTGTCTTTTCCAGCCCCCTGCTATAAAGCACGCTTTAGCGCGACTTAGCGCAGAGTTGCTACAGGAGCACACAAGAGCAGCGGCGGTTAATCAAGGTTAAACTATTCGGGCTACCTAAAGTCCACTCTTCAAATTTTCCCTTAAAACAGCCTTCCTTAAACTGTACTGCTGATTAAACCAGCGTATTCTATATCTAAAAAGTTCAGCTCTACTTGATTCTTAAGTAGACTATTCTCTATCTGTAAAACCTAGCACTTGCTCCTAAAGTATTTTTTTACTTTGATATAGCACTTTTATTATACATAGTACCCCACCAGCCAAAAACCCCATTTCGATCACCCACATCCCCCGGAGTCTTTTTAAAGTCTTTGTCTATTCCCTCTAGCATGTCAAGGGATCAGTTGCTAGTGTCCTCTCCTGCTCAGCTGGTGAATCTGGGAATATTGAGGCAATGTTACAATTGTCTCATGTACACGGACAACCCTCTCCTTCTCCCACAAAACACAAATACATGCGAGAGATGCAACTATATAGCCAAACTGGAGGCTGAGCTTTCTCAACATAGGACTGGCAAGACCAGACAGGAGGAGAAGGTAACCACACACACCACAAACCCAGTCTCACATAGTACTATCACAACTTCAAATCATACACATAAATACACAAAGACATACTTGGAGGCTCTGATCAAAAATCTACCAAAACAGCAGAGGCCACCAAAGCAGACACCCAAACAACTGCCACCTCAGGACACAACACATGCAACACATAGACCACATAGTCAGTGTGCCAAACAGTCACAGCCCTTAAGGCCAAACACAATGCCAGACACACTCGTCATTGGTGACTCCATAGTCAGACACACTGATGTCCCGCTCACCAGATTGAGTAAGGAAAAGGTCACAGTAAGCTGCCTGTCGGGCGCTAGAATCCGCCACATAATGCAAGCACTCAGGTCTTTCAACAGCAGGTACAAGTACGACTCTGTCATTGCCCACGCTGGTGTGAACGACCTGAGACGTACCTCCTTGGACTACATGAAAAGAGACATAGAGGAGCTCTCTGATTATGTAGCCCAGGCAGGTATGACCCTGACCTTGAGCAGTATCCTACCTTCACCAAGAATGATGCCACAATACAGAGACAAGATGATCAGCTTTAATAATTGGCTTAAACTCTGGTGTCATTCAAAGGGGATCCAATGTCTGTCTGCCTGGGATGACATGCTGGACAAGCCACGCTGCTTCACAAGGGACGGCTTGCACCTGTCACCCCTGGGCTTCCGGATATTGGCAAAGGCTCTTGCCACCCCCATAGTGCCTTTTTTAGGCAAGGCTCAAATTCTAAACCTACCACCCTAGAACACAAAAAAGGAAAAAAACTAAGGGTAATGCTGCTCAATGCCAGAAGTCTCAACCTCAAGATGCACGCACTCGAGGCCCTTCTCAGCATGGAGAACATCGATGTCTGTGCTGTGACTGAAACCTGGTTCAAGGCTCCCGAGAGCACCCCGGCACTATCAGGTTTTACCTCATATCATGCGTTCCGCCCCAAAATCCGGACAACACCAAGAAAGGAGGGGGGGTGTCTATATTCATCAAGGACACCCACACCTCAAGGTTGGTGGCAACGCACGATGCATCGGAGACCATCCAGGTGCAATTAACCATAGGCAAGACTGCTATGCAATTTGTAGCATGTTACAGGCCACCCTCTCAATCTCAGGAACCTCACATAGCTTTCCTGAAAACACTGGAGGGGATAAATGTATCTCCAAACACCATCATACTAGGTGACTTCAACTACCCAAATATAGACTGGGATCACTACTCAAGCCCCAACACTCTAGCCCAAAGGTTCCTAGAGTTCATAAACTCAAATGCCATGGAACAACTAGTCACCATCCCCACAAGAGGAGAAAACATACTAGATCTCATCATCACGAACATGGGGTCACAATGTTCAACACCGGAAGTATACCCCTCACTGGTGAGATCAGACCATAAACTAATCTCACTGGAAGTCTACATCCCGCCCCCACCTGAGATAAAAAAGACCACAGTGAAGAACTTCTCAAAAGCCGACTTCACACTTCTAAAGACTGGTGTGGTCTCTTTGAAGGCCCCCGAGCCTGCGAAACCATTACTCAAGCTGCTGAATCACTTACAAATGCCTTCTACCAGCACCTATAGGACTCCATGGATCAGGCAATCCCAAAACAAAACAAAGACTCTTTGTACCAAAGGCAAGCGTCCAGTCTGGTGGACCCCAGCCATAAACAAGCTCTACAACAAAAGGAGGAAGCTACTACAAGATAGAGCAAAATCCTTAAAAGGGAAAACACCTTTGATCATTATAAGTAAAAAACTAAGATCTCTCATAAAATCATCCAAGGCAAATTTTGAGAGAAAAGTCGCTAAGGACTCAAAAGACAATCATAAGGCCTTCTTTAGCTATGTTAAAAACCTGGTAGGAAACTCCCAGATATGCTCAGAATTAGTTCAAAATGATGTAAAAATTACTGAACCTACAGACATCGCCAACATACTGGCTGACAGGTTCAGTGCAAACTTCTCCCAAAAGGTGAGATATCTATACCAGAGGATTGTAGCCCCCCAAACATCTCTAACGCTCAGGTGAGAACTGCTCTCTCCAAGGCAAAAAACACAGCATCCATGGGACCAGATGGTGTCCCCGGTTGTGTGCTTCACGAACTCAATGAGGAATTAAACCCGCAGTTAGGGCAGCTGTTTAATCTTAGCCTCACCTCAGGATACGTGCCTAAGGAGTGGCGTACGGCAACTGTGGTCCCACTTCACAAAGGCGGTGCCTCCACCGACCCTGGAAATTACCATCCCATCAGCTTGACAAGCCTGATCTGCAAAGCTATGGAGAGGATCATAATGGAACTCATAAATAAAGACATAGGGGACTTGCAGACTTTGGATCCGACCCAGTTTGGCTTTGTCAAAGGCAGATCATGCCTTTTAAACTTGGTTGACTTTTTCAAACAGTCACCAAGGCCATTGATGAGGGAAAGGCAGTCCACACAGCCTACCTTGACCTGGCAAAGGCTTTCGACACAATACCCCACTCAGGAATCATTGAAAAACTCATCAGCTTAAATGTAAACCCATACGTCACAAGATGGGTTGCAAACTGGCTAAGTGACAGAACCCACAGGGTCAGAGTTGCTGGCGCCATGTCAGACTCAAAGCCTGTCACAAGTGGTGTCTCACAGGGCTCAGTCCTGGGCCCACTCCTGTTCGGCATCTACTTTTCAGAAGTACAAGCAAACACAGGAGGATTATGGCTGACAAAATTTGCAGATGACTGCAAACTGGGCGCCATAGTTGAGAACACATCGGACACAGATATCCTTCAGAAGGGTCTTATAGAAATGGATAACTGGTGCCAGAGCCATGGCCTAAAGTTAAACGCCAAAAATGCATAGTCATACCCTTCGGGAAAAACAAGGTTACCCCTAGCTACCATATAGGCGGCAACCCACTAAGCACAGAAGAGGTTATCAGGGATCTGGGGACCCAGGTTGACAGTAACCTTTCGCTTGACACTCACGTTGCCAAAGTAGTTAGGAAGACCTTCTACATTGCCCACCTGATCATGAAGGGATTCACATCTAGATCAAGGGAGGTCATCATCCCCCTGTACTCATCACTCATCAGACCAATGATTGAGTACAATGCCCCATTCGGAATGTATCTGACACGACACCTGCAGCAACTGGAAAGGCCCCAAAAGTTCCTCACCAAAAGGATAAAGGGTCTCAAAAATATGTCCTATGCTGCCCGACTGAAGGAACTCCAGCTCTATTCAGTCACTTACCGTCTGCTCAGAGGTGACCTGTGCCTGACATACAAGGCCATGTCCAACCCAGAACTGATGAACATGCTTCACCTCAAAAAATCTAGATCCCTCAGAACTACAAGGGCGAGAGACTTAAACCTTGACACGGTTATTAATAGGACGTGCTGGAGGGACAGATTCATCACCCAGAGACTCCCTATGCTGTGGAACAAAATCCCAGTACATGTGAGGCAGAGCACCTTGCTGGCTTTGTTCAAGAGAAATCTTGACCAATGGATGGGAGATCGCAGATATACCCCAGGGATTATCTCAGTGTCACTGCTTGACAGAGGCACAGCAAAATAATGGGCATAGTATCCTCCAAACTAAAGGGGTGGCGAAAGCCACAAAACTCTGTGCTAGGCTTATAAATGCCCTTGGGCAGATAGCCTAGTATGAACCTATGAACCTATGAACCTATATCCACTAAATAAAAAATCTTTGATCATCTCATCAAGCTGTAGAGTGAAAACATCATCTTTAGTATTTAATCTACTCACTCTACTAAGTTGAGATGTCACAATACCCCTGAAAACATGTGGAACATGCATACTACTATAGTGAATATATCTACCAGAGTATACGGCTTTCCTATATACACTAATATGAATGGCACCTTCAATTAACTGCAGCTTGACATCCAAGAAGACAATCGTGTTATCAGAAACTTCCATTTTGAACTTCACAAAATTCGTGGTTGAATCCAAATAAATAAGAAAATCATTTAACTCATTCAAATTACCGTTCCGTACCATAAAACAATCATTAACAAAATGTTGATAAAAACATATCTTACTAAGGAACGGATTCCTATCACTATAGATGTTAACTTTCTCCAATTGGTAAAGGACTAGATTAGCGTAGGTATTCGCTACGGAAGTATTCATAGCTACACCAGTGAGTTGAAGATATAGCACTTCATTAAACAAAAAAATGTTGTTATTCAAAACCACATCTAAGAGACAACAAATGTTCTCAATATATTTAATATTAGGGGATGGCTGGGACATCAAAAACTCCCTTATTGCATCAACACCGAAGTCATTTGGAATAACGGTGAATAGGGAAGCAATGTCAAGTGTTACAAAATGATAATCTCCCTGTTCTAGTTTACCATTCAAACTATAATACCACAAACGTAACTTACAAAGCAAATCTGAAGTGTCCAACAAAACAGTGGTACATTGAGATAAAAATGGTTGCAACTGTTTTTGCAAATATAGGGAAATCGGCTCAGTGATCCAGCCACCACCCGACACAATTGGTCTCATCGGCAGATTCAACATAGACTTATGAATGAAATGGGATAACAGGACAAGGCACAGTGAAATAGTGAAACAAATCCAAACTTATATCACCATTCAACTGTAATTCATAGATAACCATATTGACGTAGCCAATACATTTTTTAACGTCCAGTTTTGTAATACATTTAAAAGCATTGATGTCATTGAGCAAAACAGAAACTGCAGACATGTATTTATCACGGTCCATAAGGGCCACTACACCCCCCTTATCTGCTTGTTTAATGACTATATTATTATTCATTTGCAAACTTTTCAGCGCTTTATATTCATCAAAAGTCAAGTTAAAAGACCTCATTTTCAAAGTATTAGAATATAGTCCCCTAAGCTCTAGTTCACATACATTGTGAAAAGCTGTTAAAATAGGTAGACTAACAGGTGTATAAATACTATGTCATTTACACTGACTTTCTAAAGAACCAGAGTCACCAAATAAAAGTTTCAAATTAACACTCCTGGTAAACTGCTTAAGATCTGTAAGCGCACTTACCAGATCATCACTAGCAGTAGGTATAAAATTGAGTCCTTTACATAAAAGGGAATAATGAGAATCCTGCAATTCAAATCCAGAAAGGTTTAACGTACCATTAATTATTTGCAGCTTACTTTGCTTAGTCCTAAAGGGCTTTCACTTTTTCGTTTAATAGAAGCCGCCGCTGGCCCCACAAAACGTCTTCTTTTAGGTGAAGACCGCTCTGCAACTGTCTCAGGTTGCTCCAACTGAAAGCGCTTTTGTGCAAAGCTTAAGGTAAGTTGTTGAGATTTCTTACCAGTGTTCGAACAAACGCTGCCATCGCCATCTTGTTTATCTTTCAAATCAAGTTGCGTACTAGCACACGTTGCAATTGGAAGTGATGTCACCTGACTAGGCGTAGTCTCAGTCGAATGTAAAAGCACGGAAGTAGTAGCCAGTTTTAAAGATGGTAATGAGGCTGGTAATGTCTCATGAAAATCATCAAGGGTATCCAATGCATTCCCTTGGGTATAAGTTTTATTATTAACATGAGTAGTACGATCATTTCTTAGCCAGGAAAAGATATTACCGCTCTGAAAGTCATTAATGTCATGTAGCAACTTCTTTTTCGTTGCCTCCATATGATCATCAAGTGCCTGCAGTCTATCCGGGACTTGTTGGTAGCTTCCTGCCATAGTAGAGAAGGCAGGCATGCCCATAATACTATTCTCCAAAGAAATAATCTCATCTTTATACTCATCCTCAATTGTAAGAAAAAACTCATTCATGAGGGTCATATAGTCCAGACTCAGCTTAATGTTAAGCTGCTGCCATTCTTTTAGCAATTCGGGATACACATTTCTATAAATGGGCATTTTAAGAATTCTAAGCCCTCGTGGAACAATGCCTCTCTCCAAGTAGTCTAGAAAACTAAAGCGCTGCCATTGCAAGTGCTTAAAGGCACTTACTTTCCTTTCGAAAAGTTGTAGTTTTTTGTTGAAGTCAACAATATTCTCTGACTTAGAGAGGTCAGCATTTTCAGTAGCAGAACACGCTGTACCAACCAATTGCATGAGCGGGTTAGTCTCAAAGTCAAGAAGAGACTTAACAGAACTCACAGTCTTTAAAGTTGCCATCTCAAAACTAGAAAAAGGACTGCAACACCGACCCTTAAAGGTATTCCCAAAGGCAGCAGCAAAGATAATGATAAAGAACAACTAACTACAAGAAACACGAATAAAACAAAAACTTAATTGAGAAGACCACTTTAACATTTTTTTAAATGTTTTGTCATATGACTGTTGGGCTGCTGGTCATGTGATTGCTGACCTGTATTTAAATCATGTGATTTTGTATTTTATGTATTAGTATTGAAGAAGGGTTCTACCCGAAAGCCTTGCTTTTTATAAAGTGGTCTTCTCAATTAAGTTTTTGTTTTATTTGTGTTTCTTGTAGTTAGTTGTTCTTTATCATTATCTTTGCTGCTGCCTTTGGGAATACCTTTAAGGGTCGGTGTTGCAGTCCTTTTTCTAGTTTTGAGATGGCAACTTTAAAGACTGTGAGTTCTGTTAAGTCTCTTCTTGACTTTGAGACTAACCCGCTCATGCAATTGGTTGGTACAGCGTGTTCTGCTACTGAAAATGGTGACCACTCCAAGTCAGAGAATATTGTTGACTTCAACAAAAAACTACAACTTTTCGAAAGGAAAGTAAGTGCCTTTAAGTGCTTGCAATGGCAGCGGTTTAGTTTTCTAGCCTACTTGGAGAGAGGCATTGTTCCACGAGGGCTTAGAATCCTTAAAATGCCCTCTTATGGAAATGTGTATCCCGAATTGCTAAAAAGATGGCAGCAGCTTAACATTAAGCTGAGTCTGGACTATATGACCCTCATGAATGAGTTTTTTCTTACAATTGAGGATGAGTATAAAGATGAGATTATTTCTTTGGAGAATAGTATTATGGGCATGCCTGCCTTCTCTACTATGGCAGGAAGCTACCAACAAGTCCTGGATAGACTGCAGGCACTTGATGATCATATGGAGGCAACGAAAAAGAAGAAATTGCTACGTGACATTAATGACTTTCAGAGTGGTAATATCTTTTCCTGGCCGCGAATTGATCGTACTACTCATGTTAATAATAAAACTTATACCCAATGAAATGCATTGGATACCCTTGATGATTTTCATGAGACATTACCAGCCTCATTACCATCTTTAAAACCGGCTACTACTTCCGTGTTTTACATTCAACTGAGACTATGCCTAGTCAGGTGACATCACTTCCAACTGCAACGTGTGCTAGTACGCAACTTGATTTGAAAGATAAACAAGATGGCGATGGCAGCATTTGTTCGAACACTGGTAAGAAATCTCAACAACTTACCTTAAGCTTTGCACAAAAGCGCTTTCAGTTGGAGCAACCTGAGACAGTTGCAGAGCGGTCTTCACCTAAAAGAAGACCTTTTGTGGGGCCAGCAGCGGCTTCTATTAAACAAAAAAGTGAAAGCCCTTTAGGACTAACCAAAGTAAGCTGCAAATAATTCATGGTACGTTAAACCATTCTGGATTTGAATTGCAGGATGCTCATTATTCCCTTTTATGTAAAGGACTCAATTTTATACCTACTGCTAGTGATGATCTGGTAAGTGCGCTTACAGATCTTAAGCAGTTTACCAGGAGTGTTAATTTGAAACTTTTATTTGGTGTCTCTGGTTCTTTAGAAAGTCAGTGTAAATGACGTAGTATTTATACACCTGTTAGTCTAAATATTTTAACAGCTTTTCACAATGTATGTGAACTAGAGCTTAGGGGACTATATTCTAATACTTTGAAAATTAGGTCTTTTAACTTGACTTTTGATGAATATAAAGCGCTGAAAAGTTTGCGAGTGAATAATAATATAGTCATTAAACAAGCGGATAAGGGGGGTGTAGTGGTCCTTATGGACCGTGATAAATACATGTCTGCAGTTTCTGTTTTGCTCAATGACATCAATGCTTTTAAATGTATTACAAAACTGGACGTTAAAAAATGTATTGGCTACGTCAATATGGTTATCTATGAATTACAGTTGAATGGTGATATAAGTTTGGATTTGTTTCACTATTTCACTGTGCCTTGTCCTGTTATCCCACATCTTTATGGCATTCCTAAAATTCATAAGTCTATGTTGAATCCGCCGATGAGACCAATTGTGTCGGGTGGTGGCTGGATCACTGAGCCGATTTCCCTATATTTGCAAAAACAGTTGCAACCATTTTTATCTCAATGTACCACATTCTGTTGGACACTTCAGATTTGCTTTGTAAGTTACGTTTGTGGTATTATAGTTTGAATGGTAAACTAGAACAGGGAGATTATCATTTTGTAACACTTGACATTGCTTCCCTATTCACCGTTATTCCAAATGACTTCGGTGTTGAATCAATAAGGTGTTTTTGATGTCCCAGCCATCCCCTAATATTAAATATATTGAGAACATTTGTTGTCTCTTAGATGTGGTTTTGAATAACAACATCTTTTTGTTTAATGAAGTGCTATATCTTCAACTCACTGGCGTAGCTATGGGTACTTCCGTAGCGAATACCTACGCTAATCTAGTCCTTTACCAATGGGAGAAAGTTAACATCTATAGTGATAGGAATCCGTTCCTTAGTAAGATATGTTTTTATTAATGTTTTGTTGATGATTGTTTTATGGTATGGAATGGTAATTTGAATGAGTTAAATGATTTTCTTATTTATTTGGATTCAACCACGAATTTTGTGAAGTTCAAAATGGAAGTTTCTGATAACACGATTGTCTTCTTGGATGTCAAGCTGCAGTTAATTGAAGGTGCCATTCATACTAGTGTATATAGGAAAGATGTATACTCTGGTAGATATATTCACTATAGTAGTATGCATGTTCCACATGTATTCAGGGGTATTGTGACATCTCAATTTAGTAAAGTGAATAGATTAAATACTAAAGATGATGTTTTCACTCTACAGCTTGATGAGATGATCAAAGATTTTTTATTTAGTGGATATGATCCCCATCTACTATCTAGCCTGAAGGCCAAGGCCATAACTGATAGGAAGACAACCTTGAAATCTATTTTTTAGAAGGTAAATGTGATTTGACTACTAGTAAACATCAAGATCCAGCAGTTAGGTATGTTACTTCATTTAATGCTAAAACACGTCATGTCAAGCAGATTATTCAGAGGAATTGGGTCATTCTTATGGCATCGGCTGAGGTTAAGGGTATTTTAGGTGATAAACCATCCTTTGTGCATAGAAACATGAAGACCCTAAAAAATATTTTATGTTATAAAGATTTCAATAGACCCTTGCCTCAACCTATTTCTGTTAACCCTGGCACATTTAAGTGCCTAAACTGTGTTTGCTGTTCTGACATAGTTAGTAATCATAGCAGTGTATTTAAGCATCCTGTTAGTGGAAAAATATATAGTTTTAACTTATCTGCAACTTGTAATTCATCTTCTGTGGTTTATCTAGCTACTTGCGTCCTGTGCTCTTCATTTTATGTGGGTAAGACCACTCGTAAATTAAAAGAGCGCATTACTGAACATAAGTCAGACATTAGGAGAGGTTGTGATAGAAATGCACTATATAAGCATATGTCTATTTGTGGTAATGAACATAAATTTGTTTTTAAGGTTATTGATGCTACTTACCCTACACTTAGAGGTGGGGACAGTAATAACCGTTTAGAGCTTAAGGAATATGAATGGATACTTAGGCTTGCTTCTGACCACCCGCCAGGTTTAAATAATATGGTTAGTCAAAAACCAGTATTGGTTAAACTACAGCATACTAAACTTTGATATTGTATTTTATAACATTTTTTATATATATATATGTGTTTGTAAATGTTTTTAAATTTTTTTAAATGTTTTGTCATATGACTGTTGGGCTGCTGGTCATGTGATTGTCGACCTGTATTTAAATCATGTGATTTTGTATTTTATGTATTAGTATTGAAGAAGGGTTCTACCCGAAAGCTTTGTTTTTTATAAAGTGGTCTTCTCAATTAAGTTTTTGTTTTATTCGTGTTTCTTGCAGTTAGTTGTAATTTATAGTATGGTATCAGGCATGATTTGCCATGAAACATCAGACTCTCCCACAATTACGGACATGCTCCCATAGCTCCCCTGTAGATCTGAATGCAAGGTAGGCACTGAACCCTGGCAAGGAATAAGTTGTCTCTTTGCATTGACATTTAATTTCTCTAAATAAACAAATATGCATGTCTTCACTTAGACAAAGGCCTAAAGCCGAATCATTTTGCTGATTAGTCTTCTAGCATTGAACAGCACTACCTTAACAACATACTATTATATAAATTAATTTTTTTTAAGTAAGCTGATATTAAACCCTAACAAAACAAAGTTGCTTTTTTTCCCCCCACTTGTAAGTCTTCCTCACTACTCTTTACCATAAAATCTAATAACGGTACCATTATCTCCCAGATGTGCAAACCAAACTCTTAGGCGTCACAATATACAACACCCTCAAATTTGATATCCATGTCAATCAAACTATCAAGACCATTAACAAAACACATGTCTCTCTCTATAAGATCAAACCTTTCCTTACTCCATCTGCTAGGACTGCTATTGTTCATTCCCATCTACTCTCCACTCTTCTCTATGTCTCCCCTCTCCTCAATAATTTGAACAAATCTGCTCTTAGCAAACTCTCCAGCTGTTATTACCATATTGCTAGATTTGCAACAGGCACAGCATATAGGACCCACCACTGTCACAACCTAAATTTTCTGCGGTGACTAGAATGACCTAGCCTACTTCAGTACAACCAGCTTATAATTGCCCATAAAGTTCTCAACCACCCTGATAATATGCTTGCACTTAGAAATATCATCAACCCTTATAGCAGAGGTCACTTCGCTCTTCTAATAAACTACTGGTTCAGGCAACGAAAATAAACAACTCTTCTGGGGACTCTCTGTTTGCTAACTTTGTTGGCAAAACTTGGAACTCTCTTCCTGCTGATCTTACTCTTGAACCCTCTCTTACTCAGTTCAAAAAAAAGCCTCAAGCTATACTTTAAAACTCACTGGCTATGTCTTTGTTCAAAACCTGACTAGATCCTCCTCTATATTTGTAATCATGTTACATTGCCTAGTCAGTTTGTCAACACTGTTTTAAAAATGTATGATTATATTACCCGCTTGCTCAGCTGAAGCCTGTAAGCTGTGTGTAACTTGTAATCATTCTGTGATTTTTACTGTATGTTCTACCTTAGAGCGTTTCTCCCCAGGCCTCTGCTGAAAATGGACATGTATCCAGTCAGATTATCCCGGTCAACAAATATAAAATAAATAAAATAAAATAAATTAATAAATGTAAGACTGAAATACATACAAGTAATCTATTTTTGCTATCTTGATTATTCATTGACAAGAGTGGTTTAAAAAAGTCAAACACATTTTAAGACACTGCAGGCATCAGAACAGTTTACACAGTATGTTAATACTTTAAAAAGGCTAAGATTTGTTAAGTATAAATGAAGTGCAGCTTTTAAATACACATATACAGTCTACTATACTGGCAGTTCCAAGAAAAAAGCACATTCAGTCAAGGGTGACATTTTAATTTTCTGTATGCTAAGAATAAACCCTGGGCATGACCTAGACATTTAGATAACGGACTATACCACTAGATTAATACATATTATGTTCAATAATATGAGAAAATCCCCCGGATTCTCAAAAGCATGCCCAGCGTACATGATTAGTGTAAGAGGTAATGTTGGCAATATGGTTGCCGAGCGATCCAGGTACGTGCCCGTTTCACATGCACGAGCGCTCTTTCACTAATGCTGCACATCCCCAGCCCCCATATACAAATCACCCCATTTGCAGGTGAAAACCATGCAAATGAGGTAAATCTGCTATCCAGGAACCAGGAATCAGGGCATGCAGGACTAGCGTAATATGCAGAAATGTACTCAGTTAATAACCGAGTACGGTTCTGCAAAATTCAAAACAGGGACATGACAGCACCAAATAAAAGCTGCATATCATTGAGGAAGCATGCCAATGGCCAAGTATAAGGCCATTGTCATTGCAAACAATGCAAAATGTACAAAATGCAACTTTTATTATATGTCCGCCGATCACGGCTGTTTAAGCATAGGGCAGTGGCGTGCAAACGGGATCGGTGGGAAAATAAGAAAATAAACCTAAAACAAGCCTTCCAACTAAAATTAGTATTCTGCCATGCAAGTCAATAGCAGGCAAAAGACAACTTAGCCAGTGAATAGTGGTTGGTATGGGGGTAAACTCAGTGTGGCACATGTAACTATTCATTAGCAGGCAGTCCTATGCAAATGAGGGGAAGGATAGTGAATCCCAGTTTTCTCCAGCATATGAGGCCTCCAGCATGTGAGGCAGGTCCCAACAGTGTAACAGTATGAACAGCCAAGTGCAAGACTAGGAGGTAGGTGACATCATGGGTGGATGTGTCAGGCATACTGTAAGCGGACTGGAGCTTTGTGGCATGGGGTTGCTCCAGCTTAGCACAGCTAAGCTAGGGTTGTGTCTAAACCTGCCTAGCACTTTTACAAAGTGTTAGCAGGTGTGCGCACCGCGCACCAGGATCTACAGGAAGATAAAGGAAGTTAAACCAGGAAATAGCAGCAGTGTGCACATTGGAGTACACCGATTGTGCAGTGTGCCCCTGGGCTGAAACAGAAGGGCAATAGGATAGGAAAACAGCAGTAGGTGGGTAATCAAGGGGTACTAGGTTAACTGCCAGGTGAAATGTATCGGAACCAGCCAATTACACAGGCAGCAGACCAGCCCAGCCCAGAACACTACTATAAACTATGCAAACACCTACCCCTCTGGTTTTCCCACACCCTACACCACTGGTGTAAACAAGCATGAAACTTTTAACACTCACAACAGCAAAATGTTAGGGGCTGCAATAGCTATCATACAACTTGTGGAAGAGTCTGAAGGTGGTGAGGATGTGAATGCTGCCGACCAAACCACAGTGAGGAGATGGGAAAGATTGTACAGACCCAGGATAACCTACCAAGGGCTACATGAGCTGGAGATAGTGGAGCGCTATAGGGTGGAAAGGGAGCTCCTACAGCAAATTGTTGAGCTGTGCCGGCTACGCCTGACACACAGAACTAACAGAAGGGAACCCATCCCGGTGGATACCAAGGTATGTGTAGGCCTAAGAATATTAGCTACAGGTACCTTCCAAAGGCCAACTGGGGATATGATGGGGATTTCACAGGCATCAGCATCCAGGGTATGCCACCAGTTCCTGGATGCCATGTCAGCACGTGTCGGTGAGCACATATATTTCCCTATCAACCGTGAGGTGTTGGCCAGCAATATGCGTCTCTTCCACCAAATGGCAGTATACCCTGAAGTAGTGGGTGCAATAGACTACACACACATACGCATCAAAGCACCACTGGGTGAGCAGGGTAGGGTCTACATCAACTGCAAGGGCCTCCCCTCCATCAACTGCCAGGTCGTGTACGATGCCCAGGGCATAATACTGAATGTGTGCGCTGGCTGCCCTGGAAGCTATCACGATTCCCACATCTGGCATCTGATGCAGCTGTACCAGAAATTTGCCAATGGGGACATCCCACACAGTCACCTAGTCGGGGATGCTGGATACATTCTGGAGCCGTGGCTGATGACACCCATCAGAAACGCAAACACACCCGAACAAGAACTCCATAATGAGCCACACGCACAAACAAGAATCATAATAGAGCATGTGTTTGAGATGCTCAAGTCACAGTTCCAGTGTCTGGGCACATCCAGTGAAGCCTTGCAGTACTTGCCAACTACATGTACTGAAATCATCCTTGTATGTGCCATGCTACACAATATGATCCTGTGGAAACAGATGCAGCAGGAGCAGCATGGGGCAGGGCCACACAGCCCCTCACCAATGCAAAGGTCTGCACAGGCACAGAGTGACTCAGAGGAGGAACAACCTGAGCCTGACCCAGTAGGCAGAAGGAGGTGTGCCCAGTATGCCCTGGTCCTGGCAAAGAGGCAACGCATTGCACATACTCTGACATGGGAGGGACCCAGGGAATAGCACCTCTCTCTGACTCTCACATACAGTAAAAGTGATGCCAAACATTACACTACCTGTGCCTAACCATGCGTATGGAATGTACTATGTGCATCCAACATAGGCAGCCCTGCAGCACCACCCTCAATACTGGGACACCCACAAGATAAGGGACTCACACATGCCAGTCCAGAGTGGGGGGGTCACATTCCCAACAACAGTCACAGCCAGCAGGACAGATGTAGACAAACACAAACAAATGCTGTACTATGGCCTCTGAATGAGGGCTATGGGTAAACACCACCCCCCCAGGCCTACACAGACAGACTACAGCAGGCCTGGTAGTGGGAAGTCAGTTGTCAAGGCTAGGAAGTCAAAAACTAATATGTAGGTAATCAAAAGATAAGAACTGTAGTACAATGGTATGGCCTAGCCAGCACAATAGGTAAGACTACTGGATGAAATGGAGTACATGACATACAAGTACAGTCCTAGCAAATGTGTACAAGTTTAAGGTGTGCCCCCAGCCTACATAGAAATATAGTAACAGTCAGGTGTGCCTCTCCCAATCCTGTGTAGAAACATAGAAATAGACAGGTGATCCCCCCGCTATGCAGACATGTTGCAACAGTCAATGACAAATAATCGATGGATACCCTGCAGACATAGCATGCTACCTGTCGGTGTACAACACAATGGTCAGCACTGCAGTACAAACCACCTGGACATGATACACACATGCAATACAGACGGTCTTACTGGGCATGCTCACACACACAGAGAAATGAAGGCAATGTCAGTCATCAACATACTGAACGGTCATACTGGGCATGCTCACACACAAACACATGAAGGCCATGTCTGCAAACACCAGTGGACCAGACATATCTGGCAGTTGCAATTGTTAGTCAGACACATGTCAGTAGGCACCACTCATGCCTTGCACACACAGTGGATAGGAATACAGACATATATGTAAGGACAACACACTATAATAAGCCAAAGGTAGATGTACATAGATGTGTGGAAGAGGGTGACCGTGACAAGGAGCCATCCAGGCCTGTCCCACCCAGCACACAGCCAAAGGGCCCCAAACACAATAGGTGCAGATGCCACTCACTGCAGATACTAGTGACCAGTACCTGTCAGCACCACAGACTATGTGGTTCACGTGCTAGCTGTGCAACATGACTGTACAAGGACATAGTCATCTAGTTGCTGTATACATGCACCTGTGACATATGACCCCATGTGTGGCTGCATGTGGTGTGTCACCCCTACATGAACGGGTTATGGCCCATGCACACACCATCCACCCCATAGCACTACTATGACAAGCCTGCTGAGGTCATCCAATGTGAAATACACCTTTGGGAGAGTTGTAGCCCAGTAAAATCTATGGTGCATCCCATAACTGTGTAGTGTGATAAACTAGTTAGGTAGGAGTTCTAACCTAAGACCTGACAACTGTGTGTATCAGTGTTTGTGTGCATGTCTGTCTCTCTCTCACTGTGTAGAGAACAATGGCTTTTAGGCTACTCACACTCCTTACAATTCATATACCCACCTTTGGCAAGGCTGCTGATATCACCAACCAAGAAATACTCCTCTGGGAAGGCTGTAGCCCAGTAATCTCCACAGTGCATCCCATAACTGCATACTGCTGTAGTGTGATAAACTAGTTAGGTAGGAGGGCAAACCCCAGACTTGACAACTTTGCATGTGTGAGTCTGTGTGTGTGTGTCTGTCTGTCAAAGACTGTGTAGAGAGCTATGCCTTTTAGACTACTCACACCCCTTACAATTCACATACCCAACTTTGGCAAGGCTGCTGATGTCACCCAGTTAGAAATACACCTCTGGCAAGGCTGTAGCCCAGTAATCTCTGTAGCGCATCCCATAACTGTGTACTGCAGTAGTATGATAAACTAGTTAGGTAGGAGTTATAACTGTAGACCTGGCAACTGTGTGTGTGTGTGTGTGTGTGTGTGTGTGTGTGTAAGTGTGATTTTGCATGCATGTCCGACTGTGTAGAGAGCAATGCCTTTTAGGCTACTCACACCCCTTACAATTCATATACCCACCTTTGGCAAGGCTGCTGATGCCCCCCACCTAGAAATACACCTCTGGGATGGCTGTAGCCCAGTCATCTCCATAGCATGTCCTGTAACTGTGTACGGCCACAGTGTGATAAAGGAGCTAAGTGGGAGTTCTAACCCCAGACCTGCCAACTGTGTGTGTTTGTGTGTATGTCTGACTGTGTAGACAGCAATGCTTTTTAGGGCACACACAACACTTACATATATCCACCTTTGGTAAGACTGCTGATGTCACCCACCTAGAAATACACCTCTGGGAAGGCTGTAGCCCTGTAATCTGTGTAGCGCATCTCATAACTGCATACTGCTGTAGTGTGATAAACTAGTTAGGTAGGAGTTCCAACCCCAAACCTGGCAACTGTGTGTGTGTGTGTGTGTGTGTGTGTGTGTGTGTGTGTGTGTGTGTGTGTGTGTGTGTGTGTGTGTGTGTGCGCACGCACGTGTTTGTGTACATGTCTGACTGTGTACTCACACCTGTTACAATTCACATACCCAACTTTGGCAAGGCTGCTGTCATGCACCTAGAAATATACCTCTGGGAAGGTTGTAGCCCATAAATCTCTGTAGCACATCCTGTAACTGCGTACTGCTGTAGTGTGAATTAGAACAGTGGTAGGGTTCTATCCCCACCCATGGCAGCTCTGGATGCATAGTGTGTGTCACTGTCTGTGAAGGGAGCAATGCATTTTAGGCTATTCACTTGCAGTACCTTTCAAATGCCCTACTTTGGCAATCCTGGAGATGTCATTCATTGTGAAATACACCTTTGGGGAAGGAGTTCTCTAGTAATCCCCGTGGTGCATCAAATAACATCTCCATGCTGTAGTGTGATATAGACCTCCATTAGGGGTTCTATACCCACACATGTCAGTTGGGGAAGTTTTGTGTGTCTCACTGTCTGTGTAGGGAGCAATGCATTGTAGGCTAGTCACACACAGTACATTTCAAATACCCTACTTTGGCAATCCTGCAGATGTCATTCATAGTGAAATACAATGGGAAGGAGTTCTCTAGTAATCCCTGTAGTGTGTCGTATAACAGCTCCATGCTGTAGTGTGATATAGACCTCCATTAGGAGTTCTATGCCAACACATGTCGGCTGTGGATGTTTTGTGTGTCTCACTGTCTGTGTAGGGAGCAATGCATTGTAGGCTATTCACTCGTAGTCAATTTCAAATGTCCAATGTTTGCAATCCTGCTGATATCAGTCATTGTGAAATACACTTTTGTGGAAGGAGTACTCCAGTAATACCCATGGCGCGTACTATAACTGCATAGTGCTGTAGTGTAATAACCTACTTAGGTAAGGGTTCTACTCCCAAGCATGACAGGTGTGCATGTGTGTGTTTGTAACCCGTATCCTGTGTAGAGGGGGTTGTGACTGTGTGACACCTGTGCCCAATGGGGAGTGGGTTTTGCATATTTCTTATATGGTGGCCCTACTATATATCACAATGTCCACCATACAGGGATAACAGATGTGAAATGGCTGAGAGGCTGGGGTGCAAAGCCATACCCATACATGTGACATCAAGGCCAGCCAATCACAGTTAGCAACCCCAGTATTACCCAGAGCACACTCTCAACCCATGTGTCATACACACATGCCTAGGTAACAGCCAATATGGGGGTAAAACACTGCATATTGGCCACTGATAGTAACAGCAGTAGGATACAGAGGGCATATCACCCTGTCAATCTGTCCAATGTGCATGTACGTGTAAACAGAGCACCTCCCCCATGTTCCCCAATGGACACCTGCACCACCTGTGGTGCCATCACATGTGACCCACAATGGACATACCATGCCTGACAACATGCCCTGTATGAACAGATGCCACTGACACCAGGGAATGTTGTTAGCATGCTCTCAATGTAGGTGCAGGGTAAACCTGCTGGCCATTACCAGTTCCCACCACAGGTGGGCAGGACTGGCACATCTGATGATAATCTGTGTTCACAACATGGGCCGGACACCCCAGGTACAGTTCCACATGTCACAGTACATGCATGTGGGAGGTGTGCACATCCCAGGCACCATCCATGTCATGGACTAAGGAACCCATACATGGCAAGTGATGCACAGCATTGGCCACACACAATAGTCACCCAGGTGACTGGATGGGGGATACAATACCAACCTGTGTGGGCAAATGCAGACACTACATCCCTGAGCCACAATGCAGACCAACGTCATGTGGCCTGATGCCAAGGTACACCCATCGCCTAGCCTTGGACAGCCATCTGGCACAGTCGAACACCATACACCCGTGCAGACATGCACCCCATGCATGTCAGTACTGGCACCCTGTGTGTTTGTGTGTGTGTTGCATGCTGTGTATGTTCACATCCACACTCCCTACAACCCCCCTGAGCATATTGCAGCATGCTGTCTGATGTCAGACACCTCCCCATACCCTTTGGCCATACAGCCCCCATATGACCTGTGTGGTGCATGTGATACCTGCACAGTGATGTGATGTGGCAATCCCACTATTGATGAGTTGTACACCTGGCCCTGCCAAGTGTGTCGATGTGTGTGTGTCCCTGTAAAGAGTTTGGCTGTGTTGACTCTGCCACTTGTTCATGCGGACAGGCACATGTATGTCACCTACTGTACAGCTACTGTATCCCTTTTGCAGATGTCACTCACCATCACATATATGTTCTGAGTGCTCCACAACAGTTAACCCATGTGGTGCATACAATAACTGCATCGAACTGTGATAGCACTATATAGCTGGCAGGGGTTTGATACCCTGTGCTGGTAGGTGTGTGACACAAACATGCTTCAGTTTTACCCTTCCACTCCTCATTGACATGTCTTTGCCTCTGTCTGCCTCTCCCATCCCCATCTCTGGTGGATGTGGAGACCTACACCTGCTTTGCTTAGGCAGCAGCATATGTATTTTAGGTGATGCTCATGATCAGCTGTTGGCCACTGCATGAATTGCAGCCATCCCCTAGCTGACTGCATGTGAAACAACTGTGGTAACATTTCCATAGCCAACTGTATGGAAAAACACTCCAATATCTAGGAACATCATGGTGGTGTTGGCCCTTTTCATCCACTGTGAGCTGGAACTAGATCTGTCATGTGGCAAACAGCATCTCAGATGGATTGAGGTTTACCTCTAACAACATACACTGTGGAAACAGTGCAAAAACAGGAGGTGGGTTGGCCTGACCTGACTACAGACTGTAAGTGCTGCTATACTGCATTTGGAGTAATGTTAGTTTAACAGTGTTTGTGTGAATATGGCTGTCGTACATGTCTCAATACCTGCCATGTCAGTTCCATGTTTATGAGGAATCCCCTCATCTGCAGCTTGGGCAGTGTTGTGTCCTTGGTTTCATGTGTCACCCATGGAGCATCTAGTTGTGGACTGCAGGAGGTAGTGTGAAAATTGCAGTCTGTAGATGGTGAAAGCCATGATAGTCACCGATGTCATATCCCTCATAGGACATATGTTGCAACAAACCCTGTAACAACAGTAAATATATGCAGTTATCACAGCAACATGTCAATATTGGCCCTGTGTATGTGCTTCCAGCCAGACCTCTGTCAACCTTTGTACATATGTTGTGCATGAAGTGGTGCATATGTGCTGTACACCATAATTAGTGTCATCATATCTGAGAACGAGCCAGTGATATAGCCGACTGCTACACATTATGTACAGTAGGAGTTACATTTCATGGCATTACCTGGATATTCTGTGGATGTTTGTACAGTACTGAGGTCTGTGTACCTAAGGTGAATGTTGACAGTGTGTGTATTGTCAATATGTACCTTAGCCTGTGTACAGGCTGTGGTAGATGTCATTGTTCTAGTTCCCCTCCCATCAGATGTTACATGCTGCTCTACTGTATGGTACTGTATTGGCATACATGTTTGTAGGGCCATACATACACGTGTCCCATACCACAGACAGTCATCAGACCAAACTGTGTAGCAGGCCAGTATATGTAGGGTCAGTCTATGAGTGGCACATATGAGGATGGTGTAGAACAGATAGTCCATATACTGTAATATCATGCTAGCTAACCATGTGGTTGTGGCTGTGTTCACATTGGTTGTAGTTATGCACTTTCACACAGGTATTTCTTTCCCTGTGCTGTGATATGCCTGTTGAGCCTGCTTTATATGCAGGTACATGTGCATTCTCCGATAGGAGATGTAGGCCAGTGTTGAGCCAGGCAGCCTGCACAGTGCATTGTTACATGCCTAGCAGCTTAGTGTACTTACCCAGTGGGATGTCATGTGCAGATACTTGACAGAGGTACCGCTGCCGGGCCTCCCTTAACAGTCATGTATGTCAGACAAGACAGTGGGATGCAATGCAGATGTATGGCAATATCTGTTGGGGAGTATGTGGCCATGGCATCCCTGTACCAGCGGTCATAATATGTCAGGCCAGACAGGAGTGTGTTAATGCATAACTTATAGTGGACATTATATACCAGTTGTTATGTGTTATACCCATCTACATGGCCATCTACATCCATATTGTCAGGCATGGTACACATGTGTAGCACTAAGGGCTTATGTGTATACCTCTGGACTGTACAGAGTGTGTCAGACTTTCCACATATATTGGCCAATATCTCTGCTACAGTCCACAGTGGCATTACATGCTAGCAGCGGTACTGTACAATTATGTTCTTACGATGTCTGTCAGTAGCCAATGGCACACATGTTATAAGCAGATGTGACCTCCCACACAGAACATGTCTGTGAATACAACCCCAATGACAGTAGCAATAGTCTACTAGTATACCTGCTATACATACCTGACATCCCCTTCAACTACGACATTGGGATCATACGGGCTGGGGTTGGGCTACACTTCATGTCCAGGACATATGTTGGAAATATATGTACATATACTTACCCAGATAGCCAGATATACATGATTACACATGTGTACTACCTACTCCCAATTAACACTGTCATGGCAACCACCTACTATAAATCCCCACATCATGTGTGTGTGGTCCCTTTACATTTCCCATGTGATGGACATCCATCCTGTGTGTGGGCAACAGTGCTACTGACAGCAGGTAGCAATACCCCTTACAGGAGAACCTGCACACTCAGGGCAGCCACATATTTGTAGGAGGATCAGGAACTACAGACAGACTGCGAGTAGAGTTGTGTTATGCTTTGTATAGTACTGGTGTTACAGGATGTGAGTGTACATACTTGTTTACCTTGGAATGCAGTCTGTCTGCATTGCACACAACTGTGGGCCTATCCTCTTGCTGGCCAGAGCTATGCCTATTATGTCTTGTCTGTCCACCACACAGGTCCTGTGTCGGATAATACACTAGCAGTGAATGTGTTGGGTGTTATCGGTGCATAGCTACATCCATGTATGTTTCTAACTTCAATTCCCTGACTAAAGGGTATGTTACGGACTATCCTGTAACACCAGAACCTTGCTTAGTGTATGGCAACAGTTGTCTACATATGTGCCTGTATTCCAGCCTCTGTCCATCACCTACATACCAAGCTTTGCACATATGTCATGCTGTTGGTGGTTGTTCTGTAGTGGGCTGTGAGCATATCATACTGCCATTGCTGCCATCAGTCCACTGCTGTTGTATCCCCCACACATATGGTGGGGCTGGGGCCATATATGTGTAGGCGTCACCTACACAATACATGTGTGCCCTTATGCACTCCAGAGGCCAGTGTATGTTACAGTGGTATATGGTCTAATATTACTGAGTCTAGGGGGGCAAGCACCATAAATGACCTAGGCTGCTACAAAATGTGAGGGTATCAGGGCTGAGCTGCCTTAAGGTATCTGGATGTACAGTACCATATACCTCACCTATACATACATTACTGACATGCTTCTGGTTAATGCAGGTCTACTGCCCCCTGCCATACAAACTGTTCTGTTTGTCGGTGTGCTCGTTATGGTGTCATTTATGCCATGTTATGTAGCAGTTATAACCCATGTGGTCAAATGACATCTTTACCACCTACTGAGATTGTACAGTGTGTAGAGATAGGCTGCTAAACTATGCACCTGCATTACATACTGTTGATTGTTTGGTATCCTGTGGCCCAGTTTGTCTTCCCTATTGTACAATGTAAATGGCTTAGCCTGGACAGCAGCAGTTGTGAACCTTTCCAGACTACTGTATTACTGTAACTGGTTCACAGTTGCATTACTCTGTTTATATAGTTGTCAGTGTCCAAACAACTATATGGCATGGCAAATAGAAGTGTAATAGTACATGATTAAAAGTTTCCATGTCTGCAAACCTGTGGGTGCTGTTTTTCCTATGTTCTCTCTGTGGGTATATGTTGCAGGTGACAATTGTCATTTGTATGGGTGGCCCATACAGTGTCCAGTCATTCAAGGGTTAACTGTAGGCATAGTGGCTGTTCCATATTGTGTGCACCTTCTACTTATGTATCTTACTGTACATATAACTGCTTGTGTATGTGTAGTCGCATGTATATCTATCTATATATTTATATATATATATATATATATATATATATATATATATATATATGTATATATATATATATATATATATATATATATATATATATATATATATATATATATATATATATGTATATATATATATATATATATATATATATATATATATATATATATATATATATATATATATATATATATATATATATACACACACACACACACACACACATACATATATATATATATATATATATATATATATATATATATATATACATATATATATATATACAGATATATATATATATATATATATGTATATATATATATATATATATATATATATATATATATATATATATATATATATATAAATAAATATGTATACCTGTATTTGCATATCTTTGTCTGTGTATCTGTATCCTGGGGCTGTTGATGGCTTCCACATATTACATTTCCCATGGGAGCCAGACTGTACTGCATGATATGTTATCAATACCAGCCTGACATCATACAGGTGCGATGTAGTACTGGTAACATTGTGTGCCCATGTTGTCTCAGGTCCTGGTTATGGGATCTGCAACACTTAGTAGTGTATTGCAGGGCAGACGTGTTTGGCTGGGGGCATGCCTATTCGTACAAGACGTATAGTGTGTAGGGCCTCTCAACCCCATTAATGGTGCATGAGGACATATGTGTCGTTTGTTAATCTGCCACTGCTATCTATAGATATATGGCCATATATATCTGTATAGATAAATATATCTGCTAACATATATATAACTATGTCCATATATACTTACATAGGTATATATCTGCATACACATAGGTAACATGCTGTGTATATTTAGACATTTAGGTGTAGACATATATATGTGTCAATGTAGGCATTTGCATGTATATATGTTCATATATATTGATATATATGTATATAGTTTCAGAAATATATATATCTACAGATATATTTATGTTATCTGTTTAGATATTTATATATGTACACATACATCTAGATGTTGGTATACATTCTCTGTACTGTCGCATGACTGGACTGGATGATATGTTTCTGAAAACATCGGATGTATTTGTATCTGGCATGGTTTAGTGGTACATCACCTTGTCTATAGTGTGCAGTGTCCTGGATTCGAGGCCTGCAGGAGCTGTGTATTCTGTTGCTGGGCAAAACACGGCCCATTGGATACAGTGCGATGAAGGCATTTTTGAGCAGTTGTACGCGAGTTTTGTGCGGGGGTAACCTACACAGGTTAAGCAATATAGAAGCCAACTGAGTGTATGGTACTGTAACCAAAAGGTCCGTGTTCTACCCAGCAACAAAGTAAACAGTGTCTGCAAGGCCCGAACCCAGGACCCAACACATCATAGACAGCATGAATTACCACTAAGCCATGACAGGTATGCATACATCTTTTTTTTTTTTTTTAAACAGGTTTATTGTTTTAACATATAAGAGAAATATCATAACAATTTTATACAAGTAATTAAAAATAGGTATTATTATAACATTCAACAAAACAACTAAAGTATTTACAAAGACATCCACTACAATCAGATCAATTAATTAAACTAAAATACCATGATATTGAAATTAAAATTTTTTTAACAAATTTTGTAAATTATCCCATACAATATAATAAGATGTTTTTCTATTTGTTCTTGTCCTAATTGTGTTTATTTCCATATGGCACACTATATTCATAACATTTTTAAATTCATTGAACGAAGGAGGTGTATCTGAAATCCAATTTCTAGTTATTATTTTCCTAGCCACTGCTAGAATAGACCATAACAAGGGAAGCTTGACCTTTTAACACTTTGAGGTACAGATGTGTTGAATAATATAAGAGATTTAGAAATAATGAAATTATCTGTAAAAAGAGCCTGCAAAAAATCATTAATTGACTTCCAGCATTCTTTCAATTTTATACAGTCATAAAACATATGAGCCCAGTCAGCATTAATTTCTACATTACATCTCTTACATAACTTATCTTTATTATTTATTTTAGTCATCATCAAAGGTGTATAAAAAGATATATGTAAAAATTTCCATGTATAAAGTCTCCAGACAATGGAAGACGTAGTTCTATAAGCAGATTCCAATATATATTGTTTATCTTGTTGATTTGGTGGGTCCCCATTAATAGAAGTGAAATAATTCCAGTATGAATCTACACTGTAAAAAGTTTCTTGTCTGATAATTTTATGTATGTATGAAAGTTTACCTTTATCAGAAATTTTATGTTGTAAATTTAATATCAAGTAATCAATCAGTGTTGGAATAGATTATTTAACTGTTATAGACATTAGATCTATTTTATTAATGAGATGTTGTCTAAAGGTCTGAACCTCTAACCAGCAAGTTTCTCTTAGATCAAATTCTTGTTTTAAAAAATCTAGATTTTTAACTTTATTATCAGATATCAACTGATACCAGTACTTTAGATCATTATCTATAGCAGAAGTAGATGACAAAAGCATACCCTGAGTATACATTATAGGGAATACAGTAAAATTCCATTCCCTACACTTAGGGTGCATGAATATAAAGTTACGATAACTAATAATAATATTTAATGGGTAACAAACCATATGTTTAGGTGTAATAGGTGAAGTACAAAATTCCTTTAGTAACCATAACATGGAGTTATTTACAATCATATTTTTATGTGTTAAGGAGATTTTCATGAAGTGCATACTAATTAGCTCCCAATAATCTTTCCATTTTGCGACATATGACTGATCTATTAATAAAGTAATAACTTTTACAATAGAAGAGATAGTATATAAATTAAAGTCTGGAAAAGAAATACCCCCTTGAGACCAGCTATTAGTATGTTTCTTTAATGCAATCCTAGGTCTATTAGGTGCCCATAGGAAATTTAACATTAGTGTATTCAGTTTCTTGATAATTATTTTTGTAGGTGGAAGTATTATTGATTGTATTAAGTATAAAATATTGGGGAATATTATCATTTTAATAATTGTAAGTCTCTCCTCCATAGTAAAAAACATATTATTCCAGGTATTAAAAAGATTTTGTATATTAAGAAAACAGGTATTATAATTATTATATATAATAGATTTAATATCTTTAGATAGTATTATACCTAAATAAGTTATCTGACCTGAATTGGGTACATATTTAGTAAAATCACTAATGAGAATATTTTTTCGTATATATAGGTAGTATTGTAGTTTTTCTTCATTGAATATTAAACCAGAAATACTTTTAAAATTCATCATGTTATCAAATAGAGACTGCATAGAAGAATTAGATCCTGCTGATGTAATTAGAACATCATCTGCAAAAGTTGAATTTTGGATGTTGTATTTTTATCTATTTCAAAACCCTCTATGTCAGTACTGTTTCTGATCAAATTAGCCCAAGGCTCCATTACTAAAGTGAATAATAGTGGAGAAAGTGGACATCCTTGTTTTGTACCTTTAAGAATGGGTATTTTTGTGAAACATATGTTCCTACCTTAATATAAGCCAACGTTCCTTTGTATAAATGCTCAATTAGATTTACAAATGCATCTGAGAAGTTTGTGCACTTCATTAAGGTAAACAGATAGTCCCAACTTACTGAATCAAATGCTGAACTTATATCAAGACTAATAAGTGTTAAATCTTTCTTTTTCCTATTTGCAAAATCTATTAATGTTAAAGTTCTTCTTATATTATCAAAAGTATTTCTATTTACAATGAAGCCTGTCTGATCTATATCTATAATGCTGGGAATG